>NW_016841090.1:0-576 GCF_001698545.2 Rhinopithecus bieti
CATGTCTCAGAAAGCTTCTCTCTAGTGATTATTTGAGGATATTTCCTTTTTCACCATGGTCCCCTGTAGGCTTCCAAATATCACTTTGCAGATTCCAGGAAAAGAGTGTTAGCAAGCTGCTTCCTGGGGTCTAAAGTGTAACTCTGTGAGATGAATTGACAGATCAGAAAGAAGTTTCTCAGAAAGCTTCTTCCACGTTTTGAACTGATGAAATTTCCTTTATCAGCGTAGGCCTCAATGCGATCCAAAGAAGCCCTTCCCAGGTTCCTCAAAGACAGTGTTAATGGACTGTTCCACAAAACATTAATGTAACTCTATGAGATGAATTCACACATCACCAAGAAGATTCTAAGAAAGCTTCATCCTAGTTTTCCTCTAAGGATATTTCCTTTGTCACTGAGTATCCCGTTGCAGATTTGCAGAAAACTGTGTTAGCAAACTGATCACTGAAGGGAAACATGTAGCAATGTGAGTTGCATTTACACATGGCAATGCAGTTTCTCAGAAGGCTTCTTTCCAGTTTTGATCTGAGGATATTTCCTTTTTCACCATAGCTCTCAATGAGCTCCCAAATAT
>NW_016841091.1:0-575 GCF_001698545.2 Rhinopithecus bieti
AGGAATAGGTACAAAGAATAGACATAATTTTTATAATAGATATAGGTATGAAATATGGACATAATAGATATAATAGGTATAGTTTTAAAATAAAGACATAAATGATATAATAGATATAGGTATAAGATATAGACCTAATAGATATAATAGATATAGGTATAAAATACAGACAAAATAGATTTAATAGATATAGGTATAAAACATTGATATAATAAATACAATAGATAAAGGTATACAGTACAGACATTGTATATATAATCGATATAGGTATAAAATATAGACACAATAGATATAGGTATAAAATATAGACATAGATATAATAGATATAGGTATAAAATATAAACATAATAGATATAATAGATATGCTTGTAAAATATAGACTTAATAGATATAATAGTTATAGGTATAAAATATAGACATAATAAATATCATACATATACCTACAAAATATACACATAGTTATTATAATAGATATAGGTATAAAATATAGACATAATACATATAGGTATAAAATATAGACATAATAGATATTAAAGATATAGGTGTGAAATATAGATATAATAGATATAGGTATA
>NW_016841092.1:0-345 GCF_001698545.2 Rhinopithecus bieti
GATAAAATTTATAGAGCTCTTCTTAGAATATCATGAGATTATTTGTGATTGCAATAATTTCTGTTTCTTCTTTATTTTATTTTAGGTACAGTAATCAATATGAAATAGGGAAGTACAAGGAACAATTTTATTGGGAACAACATTTTTATCAATAGGTTATCACTAAGTATACATTATGGCATATTGTTGTTTGCAAAAGCACTTGGTAATAAAATAATATCCTATGTGGATGCCAAGACTTATAATAAATATTAATAATTGTACCTGTAAGTGTCATCATTCATTTTTAAAAGTGAGATAACATTTCTGGTTTGTTTTAGACCTAAATAGTATATATTAAATCAA
>NW_016841093.1:0-575 GCF_001698545.2 Rhinopithecus bieti
CATCCCTGGGATGCAAGGCTGGTTCAACAGATGCAAATCAATAAATGTAATCCAGCACATAAACGGAACCAAAGACAAAAACCACATGATTATCTCAATAGACGCAGAAAAGGCCTTTGACAAAATTCAACAGCCCTTCATGCTAAAAACTCTCAATAATCAGTATTGATGGAATGTATCTCAAAATAATAAGAGCTATTTATGACAAACTCATAGCCAATATCATAATGAATGGGCAAAAAATGGAAGCACTCCCCTTAAAAACTGGCACAAGACAGGGATGCCCTCTCTCATCACTCCTATTCAACATAGTGTTGGAAGTTCTGGCCAGGGCAATCAGGCAAGAGAAAGAAATAAAGGGTATTCGATTAGGAAAAGAGAAAGTCAAATTGTCCCTGTTTGCAGATGACATGATTGTATATTTAGAAAACCCCATCATCTCAGCCAGAAATCTCCTTAAACTGATAAGCAACTTCAGCAAAGTCAGTGTGCAAAATCAGTGTGCAAAAATCACAAGCATTCCTATACACCAATAACAGACAAACAGAGTGGCAAATCATGAATGAACTCCCATT
>NW_016841094.1:0-2484 GCF_001698545.2 Rhinopithecus bieti
TTGCTATGAACTTAGAGCTTCTCTGAAAAATAAAGATTTTAAATTAAGAAACAAAAACCACAGTGAGATATCACCTTATACCTATTAGGATGGCTGCCATCACAAGAGCAGAAAATAAATGTTGGTGATTACAGGGACAAAATAGAACCTCATGCACTGTTCAAAGGAATGTAAAATGTATAGCTACTATGGAAAAGTTTGTCAGTTCCTTAAAAAAACAGATTTATCATATGATCAATCCAGCCATTCCACTTCTGGGTACATACTCAAAATAATTGAAAACAAGATCCCAAAAAATATTTGTTTACCCATGTTCATAGCAGCATTATTTACTACAGCTGAAACATAGAAGTAACTCAAATATCCGTGGACAGACCGAATAGATAAGCAAAATCGTGTGTGTGTGTGTGTGTGTGTGTGTGTGTGTATACACACAATGGAATCCAAGGATCCATGGACAGGTTGAATGGATGAGCAAAATCTAGTGTGTGTGAGTGTGTGTGTGTGTGTGTGTTATGTGTACACAAAATGGAATCCAAGTATCCATGGACAGATTGAATGGATAAGCAGAATCTAGTGTGTGTGTGTATGTGTACACACAATGGACTATTATTTAGCTTTAATAAGGAAGGAAATTCTGACATACTTCAACATAGAAGAAACTTGGGGACAGTAGGCTAATTGAAATAGGCCAGTCACAAAAAGACAAATACTGTATGATTTCACTTACATGACATACATAAAGTAGTCAAAATCACAAAGGCAGAAAGTAGAATGGTGGTTTCCAGGGGCTGGGAAGATGAAAGAATAAGGACTTTAATGGGTACAGAGTTTCAGCTTTGCAAGATGAAAAATGTTCTGAAAATCGATGGTAGTGATGGCTGTAAAACAATATGAATATACTTAATATCACTGAACTGTATAATTAAAAATGCTTAAGGTGGTAAATTTTAAGTTACATGTATTTTACCACAATAAAAAATGGAAACATAATTTTCTGGAAATAATTCTACATATTTTTTCTTTTTATAACTGTAAGAATTTAGGAATTTATAAAATGATAATGGAAGAAGATAGAAAATAGTAAGTCATACAACAAAGCATGTATCATTTACCCAAGGTAAGTTTTACTACAAACTACGTTGTGTAATTTTATAACTATAGCTTTGAGTCAAGGCCCTCAGCCATAGTTGCCTATGTGACCAGTCAACTCTGAAGGCTTAACATTTAATCTGGTTTACACTACAAAATAAAAAACTATTTTAAATAGTTTGGGAAAAAAAAAGCCAAGTCTAAAAAATGTATAATTACTGTCTAACTCTTTCATGAACAAGAATGTAAAAATCCCATCAAAGTAACAGCAAACTGAATCCAGCAACATGCAAAAATTGTGTTTAGCCCAGAAAAACAAGTTTATTTAATGCTGGAAAATTAATTAATGTTAATTCATTAGAGTAACAGATTAAAGAGGGGGAAATACACAGAACCATCTAAACAGATGTAGAAAAGCATTTCATGAAACTTAACATTTATTAATTTCTTTTTAAAAGTGCTCAAAGCATGATAAGGACATGTTAAAAGGAAAGAGAAGTCAGCTTGAATAGTTAGACAAGTGTGGAACAATTTGAGCATCAACATAAATAACAAAAATAATGGATTACACTGCACTGACTAAAATAGATGTCATTTTCTTTTGGATGCAAGACAAACTGGTAAAAGATCTCAATAAGAATTTACAACAATAGAAACATGAAGGGCGTATAAACATACCAAAAGATGCTCAGCTTCATTATGAATCAGAGCAAATGCAAATTAAGGTTACAAGATACCATTTTACATGAACCAGACTGATAAAATAAAAAAGGATGTAGAATAACATAAGCTGCTATTGGAATAATACATTGCTGTTGGAAGTAGTCCAATCAACGTTAGAAAAACAATTTGGTATTTATAAAGTCGAATATGTACATAATTTACCACCCAACAAGTTTACTACTAGGTAAAACACCCTAGAGATACTCTCAACGTATGTGCCCTAGGAGATAAGTGAAGAATCTACAGCATTATTTAAAACTAAAAAAAGAAGTTGGGGGGAGAGGAGAGAACCTAAACGTCCTTCAACAAGAAAATGAACAAATGAATTATACTTTATTTATATGATGGAAAATATATAGCAGTGAAAATATTTGAATTCTAGTTACATATAAGTAGCAGAAATCTGAGTGAAAATAGTATTTATAAAATGCCACTTGTATAAACCTAACAAAGAATATGAACATTTAATAATAAAATATATATTATTTAGTAATCCACGTATGGTAAAGTTATAAAGAAAAGCAAATTGATTATAATTCAAAAAGTCAGAATAGTGGTTACCTCTAGGAGCAGTGAGGGGATGAGCTCAGGGCATACAGGACTTAAAAGTAACGATAATTATGCACATGTACCCTAGAACTTAAATAAAATAAAATAAAAGAAAAGAAT
>NW_016841095.1:0-2006 GCF_001698545.2 Rhinopithecus bieti
TTTGGTGCTTCACACACATGACCTCATTCAATCCTCAGAGCCCCCCGAGAGAGGTACCACTGCCGTCTCCAGCTCGCGGTCAGCAGGGCACAGAAAGATGCCCACATTCTGCTGACAAGTAGAAAAACTAGGACTTAAAAAATAGGAGCAATGGCTAGTTCAGGAGCCAGGGGGGTCCCAGATGGGGAAGAGGCTCCTCTCTGTGCCTCTACATTGCTGACGACAACACATTTATCATTTAATGGGCTGGGTGTGGGGGCTCATGCCCAAAATCCCAGCACTTTGGGAGGCTAAGGTGGGGGATCACTTGAGCCCAGGAGTTTGACACTAGCCTGGCCAACACAGCAAGACCCTGTCTAAACAACAACAACAACTGGTTGCGGCTGTGTGGGCTGGCAGTTCCCAGCGACCCGGGACACCCAGATGGGAAGGTCACTTGAACGCAGGAAGTCGAGGCTACGGTGAGCTACGATCGTGCCACCGCGCTCCAAGAGTGAAACCCCATCTCAAACAAAAAACCCCCAAACAACTGAAACCCCCAAAACATATCATTTAAGAATAGGACGCAGCAAAGTACAAAAAGCTTAGGCTGAAATGAGACGAAGGCGCGTACCCACCGTCGATCATAAAGCACACAGCCGCACTCATGGCCTGGGAAGAGAACAAACCTAAGGTTATGAAATGGTAGAAAAAAGGAGACTTTCACATAATCACAATCTGTTCAAAGTCGACAGGGCCAAATCAACGGTAAAAAGATGCTTTTCAGTCAACCAGAGCCATCTGGACACAGGCTGCCCATTCCGTGATGTGAGGGGAGCGCTGTGCACCTTGTCAGGTGTGACAGTGCCTGTGGGGAGGTGACCACAGACGTCCTCATCAGAGAGCACAGGGAAGTGTCCGGGACTGACGTGAGGACTTAAAATGCTCTTGCAAACCCAACAACACAACACGGAGAGGCAACAAAACCAGAATCTTATTCACTTGTGTGATGGGGACTTAGGGGCTCACTGTTTTCGTCTCTCCGTGTATATTCCAGAGAGAATAGGCAGAAACTGTCAATTATTCTGTGATGATTTCCACTGACACAAGTTTACAAAGACAGCAAATAGATATCATCTTGTCTCACTTTATTATAGCAAATAATTACAGTTATGACATTAGACATAGCAACCTACAACAACCAGGACCACAGATAACCAAAAATGTTTAAAATTTATCAAAGCAATTATGGTTAAAAAAGGCTCAACAGGCCGGGCGCGGTGGCTCACGCCTGTAATCCCAGCACTTTTGGAGGCTGAGGCGCGTGGATCACGAGGTCAGGAGATCGAGACCATCCTGGCTAACACAGTGAAACCCCGTCTCTACTAAAATACAAAAAAATTAGCCAGGCATGGTGGCGGGCGCCTGTAGTCCCAGCTACTTGGGAGGCTGAGGCAGGAGAATGGCGTGAACCCGGGAGGCAGAGCTTGCAATGACCCGAGATCCCACCACTGCACTCCAGCCTGGGCAACTCCGTCTCCCCCGCCCCCCCCGCCAAAAAAAAAAAGGCTCAACAGAACATCAAGCCTGACGATGAAAGCCACAGACTTCCTTCTCTGAGCCCTCCTCCCCAGCAACCACTTTAACCTGTTATTAGACAACGGGCTTATCCTAACTCTTTAACGTACCCTCTTTAGACATCGTATTGACTTCCTGCTCATGTCATGATGGGTGTGACCCCTCATCTGCCTTCCCCCCTCCTCCTCTATGGTTTACAGCCATTCTATTTCCTCCGCTGGCTGCCTTCCACCAGCCACAGGCCTCCACTCCTGAAATCACATTCCCACCTGCCCCAGTACCTCTTCCCACTTCCAAGAGCGAGATCCTGTCTCAGAGATGAAAGATCTCAAATCAGTGACCTGACCTTTCGTCTTAAGATCCTGGACAAAAGGAGTCAACTAAACCTAAAGCAAGTGGGGCCGGGTGCGGTGGCTCACACCTGTAATCCCAGCACTTTGAGAGGCCGA
>NW_016841096.1:0-359 GCF_001698545.2 Rhinopithecus bieti
AAAACATCTGCTGTAGGTGGAAATGGATTGAGGGCCTGGAGCTTCACCTGGCAAGCCCCTCTTCTCCAGCCCCCATCCACTCCCAGTAGCCTCAAGGAGATCGGCAGGAATCCCCTAGCGCTGAGAAGCACAGCTGACAAGCATTGAAGTGAGCTGCTGTTGCTGGTAGGCAGGGGCTGCTGTGTTAAGAAGCTGGGAATGCTTTCTATGGCTAGGCACTTGGAGCCAGGTCTTTCTTGTTTTTCTAAATGGCAGGCACACTTGTTTTTGTTCCAGTTTGCAGAGGAGTCAACAGGGTGAGTGCTTGGAGTGGGTCTCGTTGCAGCTCCAGACCCTGCCCATTGGGTCATATTCCTTTC
>NW_016841097.1:0-454 GCF_001698545.2 Rhinopithecus bieti
TACATTTCTGTGTTGAATGCGGTTTGGGACCTACTCTATGAGGAAGAATATCATCATGTAGCTTTAAGCACGACGCCAAGGCGCACTCTAGGTAAGGATAACACATAAGATGTGGCCATACGCCTGTGTGTGCCTGCCAGGGAGATGGGGAAGTCTCATTTAATGAAGCCGGGGTGCCTGTTGCACCTTAACATCCTCAGTCCACATCAAGTTCACAACGTCCTTCTGACATCAAACCACAGGTATCACATACTTTTCCATACTTTCTACCCAAGATTAAAATATGCAGAGCACCGTGATAAAGACGCCCCATCCCCAGCATGTTGGCTCTCATTCTGTAGAATTACATACTTTTGGTGCAAAATGATCCCCAGGCTGCAGCGGCAAGACTGGTCTCTGTGGGGACAGCAGGCCCTGCAGCAGCCACCACTCCTGTCGCCACAGTCTGATGCAG
>NW_016841098.1:0-1435 GCF_001698545.2 Rhinopithecus bieti
TCCACAAAGGGATATTCGAGAATGCATTAAGGCCTATGGTGAAAAGGAAATATCCTCAGACAAAAACTAGAAAGAAGATTTTTGAGAAACTGCTTTGTGATTTCTGAATTCATCTCACAGAGTTACACGATTCCTTTAATGGAGCAATTTGGTAGCACTGTTTTTGGTGAATGTTAGAAAGGATATTTTGGATCTCATAGAAGGCTATGGTGACAAAGGAAATATCCTCAGATAAAATCTGGAAAGATTTCTGAGAAAGTTCTGTGTGATGTGTGAATTCATCTCACAGAGTTACACCTTTATTTTCATGGAGCAGTTTGTTAACACTACTTTCTTGGAATCTGCAAAGGGATATTTGGGAGCACCTTGAGGCCTGTGATGACACAGGAAATATCCTCAGATAAAAATTAGAAAGAAGCTTTCTGAGTAACTGCTTTGTGATGTGTGAGTTCATCTCACAGAGTTACACCCTTCTTTTCATTGAGCAGTTTGATGTCACTGTTTTTGGAGAGTCTGCAAAGGGATTTTCAGGAGATCATAGAGGCCTATGATGAAAAAGGAAATATCTTCATATAAAAACTGGAGAGAAGGATTTTGAGAAGCTGTTTTGTGATGTGTGTATTCACCTCATACAGGTAAACCATTTTGTTGATTGAGCAGTATGGACTCACTGTTTATATGGTGTCTGAGAAGGGATATTTGGGAGCGCATTGAGGCTCATGGTGGAAAAATAAATATGCAAAGATAAAAGCTAGACAAGAGTTTCCTGAGAAATTTCTTTGTGATGAGTGATTTTATCTCCCAGAGGTAAACTATTCTTTTCATTGAGCAGTTTGGTAACCCTGCTTTGTGGAATCTATAAAGGGGTATTCGGAGCGCAGAAAACCTATGGTAAAAAAGGAAATACCCTCAGAAAAAAACTAGAAAGAAACTTTCCGAGAGACTATTTTGTGACCGTTGAATTCATGTCACAGAGTTAAATCTGTCTTTTCATTGAGCAGTTTGGTAACACTGTTATTGTGGAATATGCGAAGTGATATTCGGGTGTGGATACAGGCAGAGTTTGAAACAGGTAATATTTTCAGATATTCCTTTGTGATGTGTACATTCATCTCAAAGAGCTAAACTTTTCTGTTGAGGGAGTACTTTGACATCCCTGCTTTTGTGGTGTCTGAGAAGGGATATTTTGGAGTGCATTGAAGCCTATGGTGACAAAGGAAATATTCTCAGACAAAATACAAAAAGATGCTTTCTGAGAAACTGCTTTGTGATGTGTGAATTCATCTCACAGATTTACACCTTTCTTTTCATGGAGCATTTTACTAAGACTATTTTCATGGAATCTGCAAAGGGATATTCGCAAGTACATTGAGGCAAACAGTGAAAAAGGAAATATCCTCAAACAAAAACTAGAAAGAAGCTTTCTGAGAAACGA
>NW_016841099.1:0-725 GCF_001698545.2 Rhinopithecus bieti
TTTTGAGATGGAGTCTCACTCTGTCGCCAGGCTGGAGTGCAGTGGCACAATCTCGGCTCACTGCAACCTCCGCCTCCTGGGTTCAAGTGATTCTCCTGCCTCAGCCTCCTGAGTAGCTGGGATTACAACCATATGCTACCACACCCAGCTAATTTTTGTATTTTAAGTAGAGACGAGGTTTCACCATGTTGGCCGGGATGGTCTCGATCTCCTGACCTCGTGATCCGCAAGCACAGGGCTTACCCCCAACCCCCCGTGGCTTTTTATGTCCTTGAAAAAGAACTAAGACAACTGAAATGTGCCACCATGCCCAGTTAATTATTTTCTTTTTTTTTTTTTTGAGACGGAGTCTCCCCTTTGTCACCCAGGCTGGAGTGCAGTGTTGCAATCTCGGCTCACTGCAAGCTGCGCCTCCCGGGTTCACGCCATTCTCCTGCCTCAGCCTCCGAAGTAGCTGGCGTGAGCCACCAGGCCCAGCATTATTTCATATTTGTAGAGACAGGGTTTCACCATGTTGCCCAGGTTGTTTCACACTGTTTCAATCCAGGCTGGTTATGAACTCCTGAGCTCAAGCAATACACACACCTTGGCCTCCCAAAGTGCTGGGATTATAAGCTAAGTCACTACACCCGGCCTCTATATCATTACTTCTTTCATGGCGAGTAAGGTGACTGGAACAAGTGTAGGCTTTACCGCATCTCTTACATTCATAGGGTATTTCTCCA
>NW_016841100.1:0-329 GCF_001698545.2 Rhinopithecus bieti
CCACTGCACTCCAGACTGGGCAACAGAGCGAAACTCCATCTCAACAACAACAACAACAACAAAACAGACTGGGTGCAGTGGCTCACACCTGTAGTCCTAGAACTTTGGGAGGCCGAGGCGGGAGGATCACCTGTGGTCAGGAGTCTGAGACCAGCCTGGCCAACATGAGGAAACCCCATCTGTACTGAAAATACAAAAATTAGCCAGGCGTGGTGGTGCATGCCTGTAATCAATCCCAGCTACTCAGGAGGCTGAGGCATGAGAAACACTTGAACCCAAGAGGTGGAGGTTGCAGTGAGCTGAGATCACACCATTGCACTCCAACCTGG
>NW_016841101.1:0-2366 GCF_001698545.2 Rhinopithecus bieti
CAAGAAAAAAAGAGAAATGATCCAAAAAAAACACAATCAGAAAAGATAAAGTAAGTATTAGAATACAATCACAGAAACAATAAAGATCATCAGACAGTAATATGAGAACCTCTATGTGCACAAACTAGAAAACCTAGAGGAAATGGATAAATTCCTGGAAACATGCAATTCCCAAGACTGATCCAAGAATAAATAGAAATTGTGAACAAACCAAAAATAAGTCACAAAATTAAATCAGTAATTTAAAATACACCCCCATAAAAGTCCAAGACCAGACAAATTCACAGCTGAATTTGACCAGATGTACAAAGATGAACTAATATCAATCTTACTGAAACTATTTCAAAAAATGAAGGAGATGGGATTCTTTCCCATATCATTCTATAAAACTGGTATTGCCCTGACACTAAAATCAAGCAAGGACACACAAAAAGAGAAAATTACGGGCCAATATTCCTGATGAACACACACAAAAATCTGCAACAAAATACTAGCAAACTGAATTCAACAGCATATCAAAAAGATAATATGATGTACTGTGGATTTTATTCCCACATGATCAAGTGGGTTTTATTCCAGGGATGCAAGGATGGTTCAACATAAGGAAATCAATAAATGTGATTCACCACAAAAACAGAATTAAAAAACAAAAACCAAATGATTATTTCAAAAGAAAAGCATTTAATAATCCAACATATTTTCATGACTAACACCTTCATCAAACCAGGCATCAAAAGAATATAATTCAAAATAATAAGAGCCATATAAGGCAAACCCACAGCTAAGATCATACTGAATGGGGAAAGTTGAAAGTATTCCTTCTAAGAACCAGAAATAGACAAGGATGCCCACTCTCACCACTCCTAGTTAACATAGTACTGGAAATCCTAGCTGGAGCTATCAGGCAAGAGAAAGAAATAAAATGCATCTAAATTGGAAAAGAGGAAGTTAAATTATCTCTATTCACTGATGACCTTATCTTACACCCAGAAAACCCTAAAGACTCTTCAAAAAGATTCCTAGGCTTGATAAATGAGTTTGGTAAGGTTTCAGGATTCAAAATGAATATGCAAACATCTGTAATATTTCTATACACGAATAATGTTCAAGCTGAAAAACAAATTAAGAACTCAATCCCATTTACAATAGCCCCCTCCCACCCACACACACACAAATACCTAGGAGTACATCTAACCAAGGAGGTGAAAGATCTCTACAAGAACTACAAAACACTGATGAAAGAAATGATGGATAACACAAACAAATAGAAAAATATCCAATGCTCATGGATTGGAAGAATCAATATCATTAAAATGACCATACTATCCAAAGCAATGTACAGATTCAGTGCAATTTCTATCAAATTACCGACATCATTTTTCACAGAATTAGAAAAAAAAATACTAAAATTTATATGAAACCAAAAAAGAGCCTAAACAACCAAAGTGATCCTAAGCAGAAAGAACAAAGTTCGTGGGATCACATTACCTGACTTCAAACTATACTACAAAGCAACAGTAACCAAAACAGCATGGTACTGGTACAATAACAGACACACAAACCAATGGAAGAGAATAGAAAATCCAGAAATAAAGCCACATGTGTACAACCAACTGATCTTCAACAAAGTTGACCTGTAAAAAATGGGGAAAGGACACACTGTTCAATAAATGGTGCTGGGAAAATTGGATAGCCATATGCAGAAAAATGAAACTAGATCCCTATTCCCCACCATAATTAATTCAAGATTGATTAAAGGCTTAAAACTATTTAAAAAAAAAAAAACTGAAACTATAAAAATCCTAAAAGAAAACCTAGAGAAAACTGTTCTGGACATTGGCCTAGGCAAAGAATTTATGACTAAGATCTCAAAAGCAAATGCAACAAAAACAAAAGTAAATGAGATTTTTTTTAAACTTTTGTTTTAAGTTCAGGGGTACATGTGCAGGTTTGTTTCATAGGTAAACTAGTGTCATGGGGGTTTGTTGCACAGATTATTTTATCACCCCGGTATTAAGCCTAGTACTCATCCATTATTTTTCTTGATCCCCTCCTTCCTCCCACCCTCCACCCTCTAATAGGCCCCAGTGTGTGTTGTTCCCCTCTATGTGTCCATGTCTTCTCATCATTTAGCTCCCACTTGTAAGTAAGAACATACAGTATTTGGTTTTATGTTCCTGCATTAGTTAGCTTGAGATAATGACCTCTAGCTCCATTCATGTTGCTGCAAAGGACAAGATCTTGTTCTTTTTTATGGCCGTGTAGTATTCCATGGTGTATATGTACCACATTTTCTTTATCCAATCTGTTATTGGTGAACATTTAGGCTGATTCCATGTCTTTGCTATTGTGAATACAAACCATTT
>NW_016841102.1:0-1436 GCF_001698545.2 Rhinopithecus bieti
ATCCAAATTGTTTTGCCTATCCACTCCGTGGTGCCAAACCCATATCCTCTCCTATCCTCAATACCTCCCTCCATAACCCATTATTCTGTTCTGGATCTCAAACATACTTTCTTTACTATTCCTTTACACCCTTCATCCCAGCTTCTCTTCGCTTTCACTTGGACTGACCCTGACATCCATCAGGCTCAGCAAATTACCTAGTCTGTACTGCTGCAAGGCCTCACGGACAGCCCCCATTACTTCAGTCAAGCCCAAATTTTTTCCTCATCTGTTACCTATCTCGACATAATTATCATAAATACACACTCTCCCTGCTGATCGTGTCCGGCTAATCTCCCAAACCCCAATCCCTTCTACAAAACAACAACTCCTTTCCTTCCTAGGCATGGTTAATGCAGTCAGAATTCTTACACAAGAGCGAGGACCGCATCCTATAGCCTTTCTGTCCAAACAACCTTGCTGTTTTAGCCTAGCCTTCATGCCTGCGTGCAGCGGCTGCCACCGCTTTAATACTGTTAAAGGCCCTAAAAATCACAAACTGCTTGACTCTCTACAGTTCTCATAACTTCCAAAATCTATTTTCTTCCCCCAACCTTTGCTCAAGACAACGCTTATGCTGATAAGGTACCTAAAAAAGCAGCCATCAAAAGGCATCAGATCCCATCTCTCAGGACAATGCTTACACTGATAAGTTAGCTAAAAAAGCGGCTAGCTTCCAACTTCTATCACTCATGGCAGTTTTCCTCCTTCACATCGGCCACTCCCACCTACCCCCCCGTTGAAACTTCCACCTATCAATCTCTTCCCACACAAGGCAAATGGTTCTTAGACCAAGGAAATTATCTCCTTCTAGCCTCACAGGCCCGTTCTAGTGTCATCATTTCATAACCTCTTCCATGTAGGTTACAAGCCGGTAGCCCGTCTCTTAGAACCTCTCATTTCCTTTCCATCATGGAAATCTGTCCTCAAGGAGATCACTTCTCAGTGTTCCATCTGCTATTCTACTGCCCCTCAGGGATTGTGCAGGCCCCTTCCCTTTCCTAAACATCAAGCTCGGGGATTTGCCCCTGCCCAGGACTGGCAAATTGACTTTACTCACATGCCCCTAGTTAGAAAACTAAAATATCTCTTAGTCTGGATAGCTACTTTCACTGGATGGGTAGAGACCTTTCCCACGGGGTCTGAGAAGGCCACTGTAGTCATTTCTTCCCTTCTGTCAGACATAATTCCTCGGTTTGGCCTTCCTAACTCTATACAGTCTGGTAACAGACCAGCCTTTACCAGTCAAATCACCCAAGAAGTTTCTCAGGCTCTTGGTTATTCAGTGAAACCTTTATATCCTTTACCGTCCTCAATCTTCAGGAAAGGTAGAATGGACTAACGGTCTTTTAAAAACACACTTCACCAAGCTCAATCACCAACTTAAAAAGGACTAG
>NW_016841103.1:0-769 GCF_001698545.2 Rhinopithecus bieti
AATATCTCAGAAAAAAACCAGAAAGAAGCTTTCGTAGAAACTTCTTGGTGATGTGTGAAATCATCTCAAAGAGTTTCACTTATGTTTCATACAGCAGTCCATTATCACTGTTTTTGAGGAAACTGAGAGGACTTCTTTTGATCGCGTATTGGCCTATGCTGATAAAGGAAATATCATCAGTTCAAAACGTGATAAAAGCTTTCTGGGAAACCTCTTGTGATCTGTGAATTCCATTCACACAGTTACAGCTTTGTTCTCAGGAAGCAGTTTGTTAACACTATTTTCCTGGAAACGGCGAAGTGAGATTAGGGAGAACATAGGGGCCCATGGTAAAAAAGGAAATAGCCTCAGGTAATAACCGGAGAAAAACTTGCTGAGAGATTGCTTTCTGATGTGTGACCTCATCACACAGAGTTCAACCCTTCCCTTCATGGTACAATTTGCTAACTCTGTTATCTTGAGTTCTGCAAAGTGATATTTAGGAGCGCATTGAAGGCTATGGTGAAAAAGGAAATATCCTCAGATCAAAACCGGAAAGAAGACTTCTGAGAAACTGCATTTTGATGTGTGAATGCAACTCACAGAGTTACACATTTCTCTTCAGTGTTCATTTTGCAAAAACAGTTTTCTGGAAATCTGCAATGGGATACTTGTGAACGCAATGAAGCTTGTGGTGACAAAGGAAATATCCTCAGATGAAAACTAGAAAGAAGCTTTGTTAGAAATATCTTTGTGATGTGTGAAGTCATCTCACAGAGTTACACTTATG
>NW_016841104.1:0-1606 GCF_001698545.2 Rhinopithecus bieti
AGTCCTCAATGCGCTCCGAAATATCACTGTTTCGGTATCACAGGGACAGTGTTCAAACACTGAATTGTGAGAAAAGAGGTATAACTCCATGAGTGGAATGCATACATCACAAAATAGTTTCTCAGAAAACTTATTTCCAGTTTTTATCTGAAGATATCTCCTCTTTCCCCATAGGCCTTAATATGCTCCCGAATGTCCTTTGCGGTTCCGTGTATGATGGAGTTTCCATACTGAGTAATGTCCAAAAAGTTTTAACTATGCAAGATGAATATATATATGTAACACAAAGCAGTTTCACAGAAATCTTCTTTCCACTTTTGTCTGAGGATATTTCCTTTTTCACCATAGCCATCCCTCTACTCCCTAATGTCTCTTGGTAGCTTATTCTCCAAAAGGGATTCCGAAATCCTCTAGGAGAAGAAAGGTATATTTCTGTGAGTGGAATGCAAATGTCACAAAGCAGCTCCTCAGAAAGCGTCTCTCCAGTTTCAATCTAAAGACGTTTCCTTTCTCACTGTAAGGTTCAAAGGGCTCCAGAATATCACTTCGCAGACTAAACAAAAACAGTGTTATGATACTACTCAATGAAAATAGAACCTTAACTGTGTGAGTGAAATTCACGTGACACAGAGCAGTTTCACAGAAAGCTTCCTTCTGGTTCCTCTCTGACGTTATTTCTTTTTCAGGATATTCTAAAGAGCGTTTCCAAATGTCCTTTCTCAGATTCCACAGAAACAGTGATTTCAAACCACTCAATCCAAAGAATGATTTAACTCTATGAGATGAATACAAACATCACAAAAGAGTTGCGCAGAAAGCTTCTCTCCAATTTTCGATGAAAAACATTTCCTTGCTTCACACAGGCCTCCGGTCGCCACTTACGATCCCTTAGCAGAGACCTCAAAGACCGACTTTCAAACTGGGAAATGTAGAGTAAGCTTTAACACTGTGAAAAGAATGGACATGTCAGAGAGCAGTTTCTTCGAGTGATTCTTTCTGTTTTTTATTGGACGACATTTCACTTTTTGCCATAATCTTCAATGTGTCCGAATATCACTTTTATGGTTTTACAGGAACAGTGTTCCAACTGTGTCTTATGAGAAGAAAGTTATAATTCCCTGAGTGGAATGCACACATCACCAAGCGATTTCTCAGAAAGCTTCTCTCCAGTTTTTATCTGAATCTATTTCCTCTTTCACCATAGGCCCGAATGTGATCCCAAATATCCCTTCGTGGATTCATCCACGAGGTAGTTTCCAAGCTGCGTATTGTGAAGAAAGCTTCATCTATGTGAGATGAATAAACATAGCAAAATGCAGTTTCGTAGAAAGCTTCCTTCCAGTTTTTATCTGAAGATATTTCCTTTTTCACCAGAGTCCAGAAAGTGCTCCTGAAGGTCCCCTCGTGGATCGGTCCATGACAGTTTCCAAGCTGCATAATTTAAACAAAGCTTTATCTATGTGAGATGATTACAGATATCACAGAGTAGTTTCCTTGAAAGCTTCTTTCCAGTTTTTGTCCGAGGCTCTTTCGCTTTTCACCATCGGCATCAACACGCTCCCGAATGTCACTTCATATCTGTTTCTCCAAAAGGGTTTCCCTGACG
>NW_016841105.1:0-948 GCF_001698545.2 Rhinopithecus bieti
TTGGTGAAGAATTTATGACAGTGGACACATGTGTATCCTCTTATCTGGGTGTCTGAGTGTTGTTGTTTTTTGTTTTTTGGAGATGCTGTCTTGCTCTGTAGCGCGGCTGGAGTGCAATGGCGCCATCTCTGCTTACTGCAACCTCCGCCTCCCGAGTTCAAGTGATCCTCCTGTATCAGCCTCCCGAGTAACTGGGATTATAGGCGCCAACCACCACACCCAGCTAATTTTCTTATTTTTAGTAAACACAGGGTTTTAGGCCTGGCATGGTAGCTCATGCCTGTAATCCCAGCCCTTTGGGAGGCCAAGGTGGTCGAATCACGAGGTCAGGAGTTCCAGAGCAGGCTGGCCAACATGGTGAAACCCTGTCTCTACTAAAAATATGAAAAAATTAGCTGAGCCTGGTGGCAGACACCTGTAATCCCAGCTACTCGGGAGGCTGAGGCAAGAGAACTGCTTGAACCCGGGAGGTGGAGGTTGCAGTGAGCCAAGATCTTGCCACTGCACCCCAGCCCAAGTGACAATGTGAGACTCCATCTCAAAAAACAAATAAACAAACAAACAAACAACAAAAAGACGGAATTTTGCCATGTTGGCCAGGCTGGTCTCAACCTCCTGACCTCAGGTGATCCCCTGCCTCAGCCTCCCAAGGTGCTGGGATTACAGGCGTGAGCCACCACGCCTGGCCCACTCTATTTTCTTTTATTCCCTAAATTTTAATATGTTTGAGTTTGTCTGTTCCTTTATCACTTTTTTCTTACATAAAAAAAATTCTGCCTAATCCTTCGTAAAAAAAAAATCTTCCTGTGACTTCTGAAAGTGTTCTAGTTTTATCTTTCATATTTGATACATAATAAGTTGATTATGGTTCATGGAATAGAGAAGAATGCAATGCATTTTCCCAAGTAGATGCCAGCCTGGTTTGCCTCATATTTTAAAGTGCATGTG
>NW_016841106.1:0-448 GCF_001698545.2 Rhinopithecus bieti
ATTTTAATTAATTAATTAATTAATTAATTTTTTTTTTTTTTGAGACGGAGTCTTGCTCTGTTGCTCAGGCTGGAGTGCAGTGGTGCTATCTCGGTTCACTGCAAGCTCCCTCTCTCGGGTTCACGCCATTCTTCTGCCTCAGCCTCCCGAGTAGCTGGGACTACAGGCGCCCGCCACCTCCCCCAAGCTAGTTTTTTGTATTTTTTTAGTAGAGACGGGGTTTCACCATGTTAGCCAGGATGGTCTCTATCTTCTGACCTCGTGATCTGCCCACCTCGGCCTCCCAAAGTGCTGGGATTACAGGCTTGAGCCACCGTGCCTGGCCTTATGAATAGTTTTCTAAAATTGAGACCGTATACCATATTTTAGATAAAATGTCTCATGATTAAATTTTTTAATTCCTTCCAAGTGAAAATATTCTCAATTAGCACACATTCATTGAGAATTT
>NW_016841107.1:0-454 GCF_001698545.2 Rhinopithecus bieti
TGATATTTGGTAGCCCATAGGGGCTCATGGTGAAAAAGGAAATGTACTCACATAATAACTACAGAGAAACTTTCTGAGAGATTGCTTTCTGATGTGTGACTTCATCACACAGAGTTCCACCCTTCCCTTCTTGGAACAGTTTGCTAACACTGTTCTCGTGGATTCTGCAAAGGTATATTTGGGAGCTCATTGAGGGCTAGGGTGAAAAAGGAATTATCCTCACATAATAACTAAAGAGAAGCTTTCTGAGATCTGCGTTGCCATCTATGACTGCAACTCACAGAGTTACACTTATGTTTCTTGGAGCAGTCCATTAACACTGTCTTTGAGGAAACTGAGAAGGCCTTCCTTGGACCGCATTGAGGCCTACGCTGATGAAGGAAATTTCATCCGTTCAAAACGTGAAGGAGGCTTTCTGAGAAACTTTTTCTGATCTGTGAGTTCATCTCACAGA
>NW_016841108.1:0-1439 GCF_001698545.2 Rhinopithecus bieti
GTTTCGGTTTGGATTTTGTTTTGTTTTCTTTTGTTTTTGAGACAGGGTCTCACTCTGTTGCCCAGGTTGGAGTACAGTAGCACCATCGCGACTCACTGCAGCCTCTACCTCCCAAGGCTCAGGTGATCCTCCTGCCTCAGCAACCCCTGAGTAGCTGGGACTACAGGAATGTACCATCACACCCGGCTAACTTTTGTATGTTCTGTAGTAATGGAAATTTACCATGTTGCCTAGGCTGGTTTTGAACTCCTGGGTTCAAGAGATTCTACCCTCCTAGGCCTCCCAAAGTGCTGGGATTATAGGCATGAGCCATCACACCTGACCCATAACATGCTATTGTTAACTAGAGTCATCCCACATTAGTGTAGAACACTGGAACTTATTCCTCCCATGTAGCTGTAATTTTGTATCCTTCAACACATCTCTCCCTCTCCCTCCCTTCTTTCCACCCTTCCCAGCCTCTACTATCCTCTGTTCTACTTTTGACTTCGATGAGGCCAGCTTTTTTTAGCTTCCGCATACGAGTGAGAACATGCGGTGTTTAACTTTCTGTTCTGTCTCATTTCACTTAACATAAGTTCCTCCAGTTCCATGCATGTGACTGGCTTCTTTGATTTTGCATATTTTCAAAGTTCATCCATGTCATAGCATGTATTAGTATTTCATTCCTTTTTATAGTTTAATAATATTCCACTGTATGGATGGATCACATTTTGTTTGCACCGTTTTGCCGTTGTGAATAGTGCTGCTGTGCACCAGGGTTGTCTTCCTCTGTGTGCCACTGAGTTGAGGGTTGGGGGATGGTCTGTTCCCACAAAGGTGGAAATTGACCGATACTGGCTGAAATGGACCAGGCTCTTCATTAAGCTGGCCCCTGGATGTTGCAAGCGTTCTGCTGGTTTCCAGAATCACTGCTTAAGACCGTTCCTTTCAGTAGTATCATTGTTGTCCAGGGGAGGGATGGGTTCCAGGAGCTTCCTGATCTGCCGCTTCTCTGATGTCACCCTCAGACCCTCTGGTTTTGAACCCCAGGCTACAGAGTAAAAGTTTGATGGTAGGATGTGAGGTGAGGGACCATCCTTGACCCTGGCACCCATGAGGCAGGACTGAGAACACCCCGAAGACTGTCTGGGGTGGCTGGGGTGCTGAAGCCAGGCTTGGCCCCTCCACAGGCCATGCATGACAAGGACCACCCTGTCTATGAGCTTTGCCTTGGCCTTGTCATGACCTTTTCAGGTGTGTTTCGGCTTAGCTTCTGCTCAGTGTTTTTCACGTAAGAACAGGGATGAAGTCTAAGCCCTTGTGTGGCATTTGTCAGGAATACTGGGAGAGGCAATGTGGCAGTGTGAGAAACAAGCTCAGCCATCCAAACCCAAAGAATGGACTCAGAGGCACAGAAAGTGAAAAGTGAGACTTTTAATAGTGGTCTTGTGAGATCG
>NW_016841109.1:0-1898 GCF_001698545.2 Rhinopithecus bieti
AATCTGCAATGGGAAACTTGTGAATGGAATGAAGCTTGCAGTGACAGAGGAAATATCCTCATATGAAAACGAGAAAGAAGCTTTGTTAGAAACTTCTTTGTGATGTGTGAATTCATCTCACAGAGTTACACTAACATTTCATGCAGCAGTCCATTAACACTGTTTTTTAGGAAACTGAGAAGGATTTCTTTTGATTGCATTGAGGCCTACGCTGATAAAGGGAATATCATCAGATCAAAACCTGAAAGAAGCTTTCTGAGGAACTTCTTTGTGATCTGTGGCTTCCCCTCAGAGAATTAAAGCTTAGTTCTCAGGAAGCAGTTTGCTAACATTCTTTTCGTGGAATCTGCAAAGTGAGGTTTGGGAGCCCATCGGGGCCCAAGCTGAAAAAGGACATATCCTCAGATAATAACTAGAGAGAAGCTTACTGAGAAACTGCTTTCTGATGTGTGACCTCATCACACAGGGTTCCACCCTTCCCTTTTTGGAACAGTTTGCTAACTCTGTTATCTTTTGTTCTGCAAAGTGATATTTAGGAGCGCATTGAAGGCTATGGTGAAAAAGGAAATATCCTCAGATCAAAACTGGAAAGAAGCCTTCTGAGAAACTGCATTTCGATGTGTGAATGCTTCTCCCAGAGTTACCCGTTTCTCTTCAGTGTTCAGTTTGCTAACACAGTTTTCTGGAAATCTGCAGTTGAATACTTCTGAATGCAATGAAACTTGCAGTGACAAAGGAAATATCCACAGATGAAAACTAGAAATAAGCTTTATTAGAAAGTTCCTGGTGATTTCTGAATTCATCTCACTGAGTTACACTTATGTTTCATGCAGCAGTCCATTATCACTGTTTTTGAGGAACCTGAGAGGACTTCTTTGGTTCACATTGAGACCTATGCTGATAAAGGAAATATCATCAGTTCAAAACGTGAAAGAAACTTTCTGAGAAACTTCATTGTGATCTGTGAATTCCACTCACAAAGTTACAGCTGAGTTCTCAGGAAGCAGTTTGTTAACACCCTTTTCGTGGAAACTGCAGAGCGAGATTTGGGAGCCCATTGGGGCCCATGGTGAAACAGGAAATATCCTCAGATAATAACTAGAGAGAAGCTTCCTGAGAGATTGCTTTCTGAATTGTGACTTCATCATACAGATTTCCACACTTCCCTTCTTGGAACAGTTTGGTGACTCTATTATCTTGTGTTCTGCAAAGTGATATTTAAGAGCGCATTGAAGGCTATGGTGAAAAAGGAAATAACCTCAGATCAAAACTGGAAAGAAGCCTTCTGAGAAACTGCATTTCGATGTGTGAATGCTTCTCACAGAGTTACACGTTTCTCTTCAGTGTTCAGTTTGCTAACACAGTTTTCTGGAAATCTGCAATGGGATACTTGTGAACGCAATGAAGCTTGCAGTGACAAAGGAAATATCCTCAGATGAAAACTAGAAAGAAGCTTTGTTAGAAACTTCTTGGTGATGTGTGAATTCATCTCACAGAGTTACACTTATGTTTCATGCAGCAGTCCATTATCACTGTTTTTGAGGAACCTGAGAAGGATTTCTTTGGATCGCATTGAGGCCTACGCTGATAAAGGAAATATCATCAGTTCAAAACGTGAAAGAAGCTTTCTGAGAAACTTCTTTGTGATCTGTGAATTCCTCTCACAGAGTTACAGCTTAGTCCTCAGGAAGTAGTTTCCTAACACTCTTTTTTGGAATCTGCAAAGTGAGATTTGGGAGCCCATAGGGGCCCATGTTGAAAAACGAAATATCCTCAGATAATAAGTGGAGAGAAGCTTACTCAGAGATTGCTTTCTGGTGTGTGACTTCATCACACAGAGTTCCAACCATCCCTTCTGGGAACAGTTTGCTAACTCTGTTATCCTGTGTTCTGCAAAG
>NW_016841110.1:0-344 GCF_001698545.2 Rhinopithecus bieti
AAATATAGACACAACAGATATACATATAAAATATAGACATAATAGATATAATAGATACTGGTATAAAATATAGACATAATAGATATAATAGATATAGGTATAAAATATAGACATAATTGATATAATAAATACAGTTACAAAATATGGATTTAATAGATATAGGTATCAAATATAGACATTATAGATATAATAGATATGGGTGTACAATACAGACATAATAGATATACTGGATATAGGTATAAAATATACACATAATAGATATAATAGATATAGGTATAAAATATAGACACTAGATACAATAGATATAGGTGTGAAATACAGATATAATAGATATAATAATAAAA
>NW_016841111.1:0-976 GCF_001698545.2 Rhinopithecus bieti
CTAAAGAGAAGCCTTCTGAGAAACTGCGTTGTCATGTGTGAATGCTACTCACAGAGTTACACGTTTCTCTTCAGTGATCATTTCGCTACGTTTTCTGGAAATCTGCAATGGGGTACCTGTTAGCGCAATGAAGCTTACGGTGACAAAGGAAATATCCTCAGATGAAAACTAGAAAGAAGCTTTCTTAGAAAATTCTTGGTGATGTGTGAATTCATCTCACATAGTTACTCTTATGTTTCATGGAGCAGTCCAATAACACTGTCTTTGAGGAAACTTAAAAGGGCTTCTTTGGATCGCATTGAGGTCTATGCTGATAAAGAAACTATCTTCAGTTCGAAACGTGAAAGAAGCTTTCTGAGAAACTTCTTTCTGATCTGTGAGTTCATCTCACAGACTTATAACTTAGACTTCAGGAAGCAGTTTGCGAACACTCTTTTCGTGGATTCTGGAAAGTGATATTTGGGAGCCCATTGGGGCACAAGTTGAAAAGGAAGTAACCTCCAATAATAACTAGAGAGAAGCTTTCTGAGAGATTGCTTTCTGATGTGTGACGGCATCACACGGAGTTCCACACTTCTCTTCTTGGAACAGTTTGCTAAAACAGTTGTCTTGGATTCTGCAAAGTTATATTTGGGGGCTCATTGAGGGCTATGGTGAAAAAGGAAATATCGCACAAAATAACAAAAGAGAAGCTTTCTGAGAAACTGCATTGCCATGTGTGAATGCAACTCACAGAGTTACACGTTTCTCTTCATTGATCAGTTTGTTAACACAGTTTTCTGGAAATCTGCAATTAGATACTCATAGCGCAATGAACCTTACGGTGAGAAAGGAAATATGCACAGATGAAAACTAGAAAGAAGCTTTCCTAGAAACTTCTTGGTGTTGTGTGAAGTCATCTTCCAGAGTTACACTTACATATCGTGGAGCAGTACATTAACACTCTCTTTGAGGAACCTGAGAAGGGCTTCCTTGG
>NW_016841112.1:0-737 GCF_001698545.2 Rhinopithecus bieti
CGCCTCATTATAAATACTGCCGTGTCATCTATAAATATGTGCATTTCACCACATTTCAGCCGCTGCTGTTTTGCGGAGGCAAGTGCCTGCTACCTTTATTCATGTAGCAGCAAGCACCTTTGAGATTTAAACCATATTCATTTCACTTAAAGGTGGGGATAACAGAGCTAGTGAATGTTTAACTGACTCCATCAAAGTGGGAAGAGGGTTCAAGAAATTAAAGAGAAACAGCTTGGAGGAAATGTATGTAAAATAAAGAGAAATTGCATCTCACAATGAAGGCAGGCTGTATTTTAATTCTGCATTATATAGCTAATCATTTCACTTCCCCTCACCCATGCACATTTTTTACATGATTTGTAGAGGAGTACCTGGGTGTATAAGCAGCTGATTTCTGCCTGCCACATACAAGCCACTGCATCTGCTGCCAGGTATTTTCTTCATCATAGCAGCTTTTCCATTTAGGGGAATGAACAGGAGCCGAAGGCACTTACATGCTTAGCATTTTCACTTTGTATTTCAATATACTCAGATGAATTTAGGCCATATGATGTCTCAACAGTAAACTTACCCTTTTTGAGTTTTAGTCTTTGTCAGTTATGGGATTCCTGGATGACAACCTGCAATTTTAGCTAGCTCTCTTCAGCTCCCCAAAGGCTAAAATCAATCACCATTCCTTTATTCACGGTCAAATCACCAATCTGCAGAAAATCAACAGTAGGTTTTGAAAATCATTA
>NW_016841113.1:0-1719 GCF_001698545.2 Rhinopithecus bieti
GATCTTATTAGGAGGCTTCGGTGGGTGATTAGGTCACGGGGCAGAGCCCTTATGAAACATACCCTAGAGAACCCCTTTGCCCTTTCTGCCATGTGAAGACATAGCAGGAAGACACTGACTGTGAACCAGGAAGAGGACCCTCACCAGACCCAGAATCTGCCAGGGCCTTGATCTTGGACTTGCAGCCCTAATGGACTCACACAGGCATTCCAGCCTGTAGTTTGCTTTTCTGGTAGTTCTTGTATTATGGTTTAAAGAGCAGTGTGTTTGTTTTACAGGTAGAAGCTGCCTCTGATAAATGGGAAGACGACAGCAGAAACCAAAGCAGTCCCTCAAACTGCAGCCCCCGAGTGTTGATTGGCTGTGTGACTTCTCTGGTGGAGGGCGCAGGCTGTATCAGACCACCTACTTCTCTCTGGAGAGTGTGTGCGAAGGTATGCTCAAGGGTCTATGTTTCACATTTAAAATTAGGTTTTGTCTTTTAAAGAATTGTTATGGGCCAGGCACAGTGGCTCGTGCCTATAATCCCAGCACTTTGTCAGGCTGAGATGGGAAGATCGCTTGAGCCCAGGAGTTGGAGGCTGCAGTGAGCTATGATCCAGCCACTACACTCCAGCCTGGATGACGGAACACAACCCTGTTTGCGATGGCTGCACATATCATTGAAGGGATCAGGTTTGGGCATGCTTTGTTTGTTGAGAGGGTTTGGGGATTAGAGTAGCTTCTCCAGGTGCTGGCTTTACACAGAAGGTCTTGGATATTGAGTGGACTTTGGGAGAGGGGACCAGGTCACTGTTTTGTTTTTGTTTTTCAAGATGGAGTCTCACTCTGTTGCCCAGGCTGGAGTGCAGTGGTGTGATCTCAGGTCACTATAACCTTGGCCTCCTGGGTTCGATTGATTCTCCTGCCTCAGCCTCCCGAGTAGCTGGGATTACAGGTGTGCACCACCATGCCCAGCTAATTTTTTGTATTTTTCGTAAAGATGGGGTTTCACCAGGTTGGTCGGGCTGGTCTCGAACTCTTGACCTTAGATGATCCACCCGCCTCGGCCTCCCAAAGTGTTGGGATTACAGGCATGAGCCACCACACCCAGCCAGGTCACTGTTTAAACTTCTGTTTTTATGTGTTTTTGTTCATTGGTTAAATGCAGTCAGTGATTTCTGAGTAGTTGTTGCTTCCGTTTAATGATAGTGTCATGATCTAAGTTAGTGTGACAGGAATACTGAGGTACTAAAGTACTTTAGATGTTTTAAAATAGGGCTTGGGGATAACATTGTTTCTTCAAAAAGTATATATCTTTTTACTTTCTGTTGTTGTTTTTTTTTTTTTTTGAGATGGAGTCTCACTCTGTCGCCCAGGCTGGAGTGCAGTGGTGAAATCTCAGCTTACTGCAAGCTCTGCCTCCTGGGTTCATGCCATTCTCCTGCCTCAGCCTCTGGAGTAGCTGGGATTACAGGTGCCCGCCACCACGCCCGGCTAATTTTTTTGTATTTTTAGTAGAGACGGGGTTTCACTGTGTTAGCCAGGATGGTCTGGATCTCCTGACCTCATGATCCGCCTGCCTCGGCCTCTCAAAGTGCTGGGATTACAGGCGTGAGCCACCGCGCCCGGCCCTAGGACATGGTCTTCTTAAAATACTCCCTGACCTTGAAGTCAGTGCCCTAGCATTTTTTAGTGTCTTCTGTTTTCTTTCTGTTCTTTTTTTTGAGACGGAGTCTC
>NW_016841114.1:0-771 GCF_001698545.2 Rhinopithecus bieti
TTCTCAGTGCCACATGGAACTTACTCTAAAATTAATAATATAATTGGAAGTAAAACACTCTTCAGAAAATGTAAAAGGACTCAAATTACATTATACTGTCTCTCAGACCACAGTGCAATCAAATTAAAACTCAAGATTAAGAAACTCACTCAAAACTACACAACTACATGGAAATTGGACAACCTGCTTCTGAATGACTTCTGGGTACATAATGAAATTAAGGCAGAAAACACGAAGTGAAATTAAGGCAGAAATCATGAAGTTCTTTAAAGTCAATGAGAGCAAAAAAACAGTGTACCAGAATCTATGGGATGCAGCTACAGCAGTGTTAAGAGGGAAATTTATAGCACTAAATTCTTACATTAGAAAGCTAGAAAGATCTCAAATCATCACCCTAACATTACAACTAAAAGAACTAGAGGGGCAAGAGCAAACAAATGTAAAAGTTAGCAGAGGACAAGAAATAACTAAGATCAGAGCAAAACTGAGGGAGATAAGGAGATAGAGACATGAAAAACCTTCAGAAAATCAATGAATTCTGGAGCTGGATTTTTGTTTTGTTTTGTTTTGTTTTTTTGAGATGGAGTCTCATACTTGTTGCCCAGGCTGGAGTGCAAGATCTTGGCTCACTGCTACCTCCGCCTCCTGGGTTCAAGTGATTCTCCTGCCTCAGTCTCCTGAGTAGCTGGGATTACAGACATGCACCACCATGCTTGGCTAATTTTTATGTTTTTAGGAGAGATGGGGTTTCACCATGTTGGGCAGGCTCAT
>NW_016841115.1:0-1685 GCF_001698545.2 Rhinopithecus bieti
GTAGATGTTAGAAGATTTCTTGTTGTTTTGCTTTTTTTTAAGCTGAGTAATATTCCATTATTTTTATATTCCAAATTATATTTATCCATTTATTTGGTCAGGAAAGTTTGGGTTGCTTTTACCTATTGACTTTTGTGAATAATGCCATAATAAATGGTGTTAATAACTCATTTGTCCATACATGTGAGAGTTTTTATCTGTGCTGCATTCTGTTTTGTTGGTGTAGAGTTTTACTTTTATGCCAGTACCAAAGTGCTTTGATTACCCTACCTTTGTTTTATATTTTGAAACCATAAAGCATGATACCTTCAATTGTTTTCCTTTTTTAAGTAGTCAGGGATGCCTCTTATTGTTTTCCTTTTTTAAGTAGTCAGGGAATTTGTGGTTTCTTGATATTCCATATGATTTGGGGGTTGTTTTCTTGTATTTTGAAAAGTGAAATTTGGAATTTGAAAGGGATTGCATTGAATGTGTAGACAGATCACTTTGGTTAGTATGGCCATCTTCACAGGATTAAGTCTTCCAACCTTTGGACAAGAGCATGCTTAAGAGTGTATTGTTTAATTTTTGCCTTCTGTTTTCCTTCTGTTAGTGATTTTTAGTTTCATTGAATTCTGGCCAAAAATAATAGTGTGTAATATTCAAGTTTAAAAAATGGATTAAGACTTGTTTTGTGAAATAACAGATGTTGTATCCAGCAGAATTTTCTCGTGAGCTATTGAAAATATTGTGGATTCTGCTGTTGTGTGGTGTGTTCCATAAGTCTTTTAGGTATAATTGCTTTACATTGCTTTCAAGTCCTTTCTTCCCCTATTAATGTTCTATCATGCTTTATTATTCATTACTGAAAGTACTGAGGTACTCTCCCACTGTTACCTCACTTCATTTGTGTCAATGCTTGCTTAATATATTTAGCAACCATGACAAGAGATATAAATAGGTTCCCAGTGAATGAACCATTTTAAATATATATATATAATTTAATGTCCTTGCTTGTCTCTTGTGAGTTTTGACTTAAACTATATTTTATAAAATATGGCAGCTTTTGACTTAATATAATTTGTTCTCTGCCTCTCATTTGGTTAACATTTGCATGGAATGTCTTTTTCCATCTTTCAGTCTATTTTCATCATTAGATCTGAGGTGAGTCTCTGGGAGAAATTACATAGGTGGATTTTGTTTTCTAAGTTAAAAAGAATCCCTTTATTTAACATTTTCCTTTTGATTGGCAAGTTTAGTCCATGAATATTTTAATACTTTTCTGGAAGGAAATGATTTACAATTACCATTTTATTGTTTTAGACTCTTGTAGCTATTCTGTCTGAATTTACTTTGTATTTCCTTGTGTCTTGTTGATATTTGCAGTGACATGCTTTGCTTTTTTTATTTTCTATTGCATATCTTCATTTTCTTTATGGTTACCAATTACATTAAATCTCTTAAATAAGTTACAACTGTATATATATTTTTATTATTATTATACTTTAAGTTCTACAGTACATTTGCATAACGTGGTTTGTTACATATGTATACTTCTGCCATGTTGGTGTGCTGCACCCATCAACTCGTCAGCACCCATCAATTCGTCATTTATATCAGGTATAACTCCCAATGCAATCCCTCCCCCCTACCCCCCCCATGATAGGCCCTGATGTGTGATGTTCGCCTTCCCGAGTCCAAGTGAT
>NW_016841116.1:0-767 GCF_001698545.2 Rhinopithecus bieti
TCCTGCTAGCTCCCTCCAAGGCTTAAATTCTCCTGCCTTTGGCTTGAGGTAAGTTGAGTCCAAGGGCTCTTCCTATTACAGCGTTTTGACTCCTATTGCAACAGTCTTCAATAAACGTTCCCTTGACATTTCTTGAAAGTCTTGCTGAAATTTTCTTTTACAAGAAAAGTAAAGAGTTGCTTTTCTGTATCTCTGTTTGTTCTGAACTCTGTTTACAAACAAAACCAGAATGTGAGAGATGAGAAAAGTACTCGTTTCCTTTTCTGAAGTTCTGTATTTCTTCCTTTGCCACTAAAAGCTGAACAACTCATAAAAATAAAATCTAAGGGAAAGAGTTCATTCTAATATTTCCTGGCAGATCACCCTCCCAACCTCTCAGTGCTTTGTCCTCCTGGATGAAAGTGACACCCGCTTCCTCTTTGCCCCAGCCCTCCACCCATGGCCACCCACTGACTCCTGCCACCACCTGGAATTCCTCCAGCTCTGAACATCAACTATGAAGGTCCCCATCCCTAACTCCCCCGCTGTTCTTCCAGTCTCTCTCATAGCTGTCCCTCCTTCCCTGCTGATCAACATCAACAAGGCTCTTCTCCCCCGGGGCTGTGCATAGGAATCACCAGGGAGCCTGATGCCCAAGCTGCCCCCAGGACACCTGTCATCTGCTCTCATCTCCTGTCCTTGTGCACTACACCGTGTTTGCGTCTCAGGTTCTCTGAGTTTGGTATTTTGACGTTTTCAGACTTCTTAGTGGGGTCTTGAATTCAAAT
>NW_016841117.1:0-4023 GCF_001698545.2 Rhinopithecus bieti
CCTCAGTTCACATCCCCCCTTCCCATCCCCATCCTCAGGGGAAGCAGGAGGTTGTGTTGACAGAGCTCAGTTCACACACCCTACTTCCCATCCCCATCCTCGGGGGAAGCAGGAGGCCATGTTGATGGAGCTCAGTTCACACCCCCCATTCCCATCCCCATCCTCGGGGGAAGCAGAAGGCCATGTTGACGTAGCTGCCTTATGCCTGCAGGGCTGGAGGACCGATGTACACTTCTCCATCCCCCAGCAGCTCTGCAACCTCCGCTCCAGTGGGTGCCCAGCTGTCAGGGGCCACAGGAGTCTGAGGACTAGATCCAGGCACTCCCGGCCTCCCACAGTGGGCTGGGTATGGCGTGCACTGAACAGAAGACTGGGTGGGGGAGACGGGGAGACCACCCAGCCCTGAGACAGGTCAGGCTTCTGTGCCAAACCCAGGCCTGTGCCCACCACTGCCCTCCAGCCTCGCAGTTCCCTCCACCACATACTGCTGGGCCTCCCGCACACCCTCCCTGGTCTCACTCTGTCACTGGCCTTGCCTCCTCCTCCCTGGGGGTCCACCTTCCCTGATCGGAGCTCTGGTTCCAACCACCAGTGACTTGGGATGTCCCTTTGCCCACCAGCCACCGAGGCCCAGGCTCCCAGGACCCAGGGTACATCAGGACAGGACTCTGCCCAGGGGACAGAACTAAGCACGTGTGTCCTGGGTGTGGTCAGGAGCGTGGCTCTGCCTTGGAGTCCAGGAAGGGTCAGAGCTAGCACTCCCACCTGCACCCCTCCCTATGAGCTCAAGAGCTTGCCTAGCCTCAGGTGGGGTGAACCGCAAGAGCCACAGAGGTGGGAGGGGTGGGAGGGGGTGGATAGGACAGCCAGGCACCCAGGGCCTCTGGATACCCTTTCCAGGGAGCACCAGTGGGCCAGGCAGGGGTCTCTGGAATGTCTCCTCAGCTCAGCCAAGCCACAGCCATTTCAGGGCAGCCTCTGGCCTGCTGCCCACAGGGACATGCCCAGGGCCATGGCAGGACCCGCAGACCTTCAGCTCCCCCTTCTCCCAGCAATACTTTTTGGCCAAGCCTGGGTCCCCCTCCCCAGCAAAGGTCACCTCCAGCAGCTCACAGACTAAAGGGGCAATGGACACCTGCTGGTCAGGTGTCCCTGGGGCTGGCACCTGCCACTGTGGAGTGCCCATGCTATGCTGGGCAAGTCCACAGCCCCAGGGACAGGCCTGGAGGCAGCAGGAGGACTGGGCCTGGCTCAGGTGGGGGGATCTGGGGGTAACACACACTGCTCTTGGGGCCAGGGTGGGCTCCTCCTTCACTTGTCTGCTGAGCCTCCCTGCAGACGGAAGGCTGCTATCCACAGCCACTGACCCCCAGGACTGGGCAAGCCCCTCCCCTTCCCTCACATTGTCTCAGCCTCGCACAGTGGGGGCAGGGCTGGGAGGGGGTGCCCCAGCCAGTACCACCTCCACATCTCTCTCCAGTTGCACCCACCCCCATGGGATGGCAGCCTGAGGCCAGGAATCTCCTCAAGAACAAGTAGGTGCCAGGGACACATTGCTGGGGGGCAGGAGGCCAAGGCACAGCCTCGGACAGCTGAGCCAGCCCCCCCTCAGAGTGTGGGGTGGTTTCACCTGACTGTGGGGCCCAGGCACCTGCTGGCTCTCCGAGGGCTACAGCTCCGTGGGGCCCTCAGGGGCTCTGGGTCACAAAAAAGACCTTCAACCCTGTCCTGAGTCCCCTGGGAATAGCAGGACCTGGGTGGGCTACCCCTTCCCTGAATGGCCCAGGTGCTGGACCCCAGCCTCCTTCTCAGACAATTCATGGTCATGGCCACTGTCCCTGGCCCTGAAGACAAGGCCCTGGCAGCTGCCCAGAGCTTCCCCAGTGCTCTGGGGTGCAGGGTGCAACCCCACCCTTCCTGTAGCTGACCAAGCCCGAGGTCGTCAAGAATCACCTGTTTCTGTCCAGGGCACCCCACACTGGCTGGAGTCCACTTCCCTGTCTGCGCATCCTTGGGTGCTGAGCTTCACTGGGGCACCCGCCCCACTTGGACCCCTCCAGAGGGTCTCAGCTTCCCTAGATCCCAGCCCCACTCACCCAGCAAGGGTCAGTCACTTTCTGTGGTCTCAGAGGCCACCTGCCTGGGGGCCACCTGCTGGGATGTGTGGTTCTGAGACGTTCCAAGTGGCACATCCAGACCCCAGCCAGGGGTCCCCAGCAGTGGCCTGTGCAGTGGGCCATGGGGTCGGCCCTCGAAGACCTCTCGTGTGGGTCACGTAGGCTCCCTGGCTTCCCCGCTGAGCCGCCCTCTGGAGCCTGGACGTCTCACCTGAGTGCTGTGCACGGCTGCGTGCCCGGCCTGTCCTGGCGGTGGTCGCACCCCATCTGCAGATGCACTCCCACCGCAGTCTGGGTCCAGGCTGCCCTCTTCCAGCTGGCCGTGGGCCCTGGGCCTTCTTTTCCTTCTTGCAATGGAGGCTGCTCTGCCCCACAGACTGGAGAGGGGACTGCAGAGCAAGCAAGTCCCCTCCACTCAGTAAACGCTGGTCCAGGGGTAGCTGTTAAAATGGAGCTTGGGCCTGGCTGGATGGTGACGGCATCAGGGACAAGTCTGGACCGTGGGCATCGTGGAGCCATCCTCACCAGGCTGGACCCGAGAGTACCCCAAAGGCGTGGGAGGCCACACCCCATTGGGCATGTCGGGGGCAGGGAGCACCTTGGGACTCAGGGGAGGGGCAGGGTCTCTGGGAGTGGATTTCGGGTCAGCTAAGGTCAGTGTCACATGGGGTGACCAGACATCCTCATCCAAGTGTCCCCATAAAGGAGCAGTGGTGGGGACACCCTGGGGATGCAGAGGTCAGGCCAGGTGAGGAGCTTGAGAAGCTGGGTTTGGGCACAAGGGGCAGGGAGGCCAGTGGGGGCATGGAGAGGGTGCCCCTCCCTAACCTGGACATCAGGGGCATGGGGGGATGCAGGCTGCCACTTGGCCCAGGTGCCCCTCCCTAACGTGGAGGAGGTCAGGGGTGCAGTGGGGGCGGGGGGCTCGGCACAGGCTGCTACTCTGCTCTCTCCATGTCTCCTCTGTCTGTGATACCCCTGTCCACACCCAGCCAGAAGACAAGTGTCCCAGCTCAGCAGGGCAGCCCCCGCCCCAGGTTCCTGCTCCTGCCTCCTGGACCAGCCAGGGGTGCTCCCTGTGGTGCACAAAGACCCCTGCTCTGACCCAGGGCTACTCCGGGAATCCTGGCCAGTGTGGAGGTGGAGCTAGGGAGGATTTACCAGAGCAGGGTCACGGAGCTGAGCTCCTGCCTGACTGGGTGTAGGCTCCCTCAAGCCTTCCACAGATGGGGGAAACTAAGTCTTTTGGGACTCTTAAGAGGCTGTATTCAGATCTCAGCTGTCCTACTGTCCCTCCCAGACAAGGGAGGCACCTGCTGGAGGATACACGCATGCTGCCACCAGGCGGCAGTGGCTCTCAGTGCCAGTGCTGAGCCGGGTCAGGCGCCCCAGCACCCAACACGGAGCGCCCACAGCCCAGTGCACTTATCGCCTCCTTGGCCAGGGTCACTGCCCTCCCTCCACCACCACCACCGGAAACCCACCCCCACACCTGCCAGGAGAAAAGTGCTGAGCACCCGGGGCCCCAGCAATGGGGGGTGCAGTAGGGGCGGGCAGGAGCAGCTGCATGAGGGCGCACAGCCCTGCTCACATCTGGGCCAGTGTTAACACGGGTGAGCCTTGGACACCCGCCTTCCTCATTCACTCATCATGCACAGCTGAGCAGGCCCGGGACCCTGGGCACTGACCCAGCACTGGGAACAAACAACATTGGCAAAGATCCCAGGCCCTGCAGCTGGGGGACCAAGTCTGGGGCTGCCTGGCACTAAGGAGGGTCTTGGGTCAGAATGTCAGTGCTGACACCAGGGCAGTTCCGGGCAAACTGGGATCATAGAGCTGACCTTTGCATGGGAGAGACAACCAGAGCCAGGTGACATAAGTAAGCGAGGGGGCGTGGCTGGTGCCA
>NW_016841118.1:0-455 GCF_001698545.2 Rhinopithecus bieti
GAAAGAAACTTCTTGGTGATGTGTGAATTCATCTCACAGAGTTACACTTATGTTTCCTGGAACAGTCCATTAACACTGTCTTTGAGGAACCTGAGAATGGCTACTTTCGATCGCATTGAGGCCTACGCTGATAAAGGAAATGTCATCAGTTCAAAACGTGAAAGAAGCTTTCTGAGAAACTTCTTTGTGATCTGAGAATTCATCTCATAGAGTTACAGCTTAGACCTCAGGAAGCAGTTTGCTAACACTCTTTTCGTGGAATCTGCAAACTGATATTTGGGAGTCCACTGGGGACCATTGTGAAAAAGGAAATATCCTCAGATAATAACTAGAGAGAAGCTTTCTGAGAGATTGCTTTCTGATGTGTGACTTCATCACACAGATTTCCACCCTTCCCTTCTTGGAAGTTTGCTAACACTGTTGTCGTGGATTCTGCAAAGTGATATTTGGGAGCT
>NW_016841119.1:0-449 GCF_001698545.2 Rhinopithecus bieti
CCCAGGCTGGAGTGCAATGGCACGATCTCGGCTCACTGCAACCTCTGCCTCTGCCTCCTGGGTTCGAGTGATTCTCCTGCCTCAGTCTCCCAAGTAGCTAGGATTACAGGCATGCACCACTATGCCCAGCTAATTTTTGCATTTTTAGTAGAGACAGGGTTTTACCATGTTGGCCAGGCTGGTCTCGAACTCCTGACCTCAAGTGATCCGCCTGCCTCAGCCTCCCGAGTAGCTGGGACTATAGGCGCCCGCCACCTCGCCCGGCTAGTTTTTTGTATTTTTTTAGTAGAGACGGGGTTTCACCGTGTTAGCCAGGATGGTCTCGATCTCCTGACCTCGTGATCCGCCCGCCTCGGCCTCCCAAAGTGCTGGGATTACAGGCTTGAGCCACCGCGCCCGGCCAATTTTTGCATTTTTAGTAGAGACAGGGTTTTACCATGTTGGCCAGG
>NW_016841120.1:0-737 GCF_001698545.2 Rhinopithecus bieti
TTTTAGGTCTAACATTTAAGTTTAATCCATCGTGAATTAATTATTCTATAAGGTGTAAGGAAGGGATCCAGTTTCAGCTTTCTACATATGGCTACCCAGTTTTCCCAGCACCATTTATTAAACAGAGAATCCTTTCCCCATTTATTGTTTTTGTCAGGTTTGCCAAAAATCAGATGGTTGTAGATGTGTGGTGTTATTTCTGAGGCATCTGTTCTGTTTCATTGGTCTATATCTCTGGTTTGGTACCAGTACCATGCTCTTTTGGTTACTGTGGCCTTGTAGAATAGTTTGAAGTCAGGTAGCATGATGCCTCCAGCTTTGTTCTTTTTGATTAGGATTGTCTTGGCAATGAGGGTTCTTCTTTGGTTTCATATGAACTTTAAAGTAGGTTTCTCCAATTCTGTGAAGAAAGTCATTGGTAGCTTGATGGGGATGGCATTGAATCTATAAATTACCATGGGCAGTATGGCCATTTTGGTGATATTGATTCTTCCTATCCATGAGCATGGAATGTTCTTCCATTTGTTTGTATCCTCTTTTATTTCATTGAGCAGTGGTTTGTAGTTCTCCTTGAAGAGGTCCTTCACATCCCTTGTAAGTAGGATTCCTAGGTATTTTATTATCTTTGTAGCAATTGTGAATGGGAGTTCACTCATGATTTGGCCCTTCATCTGTTATCAGTGTATAGGAATGCTTGTTATTTTTGCACATTGATTTTGTATCCTGAGAAGTTGCTG
>NW_016841121.1:0-1889 GCF_001698545.2 Rhinopithecus bieti
ACATAATTGTCAGATTCACCAAGGTTGAAATGACAGAAAAGTGTAAAGGGCAGCCAGAGAGAAAGGTCGAGTTACCCACAAAGAGAAGCCCATCAGACTCTCAGCAGATCTCCCAGCAGAAACCCTACAAGCCAGAATAGAGTGGAGGCCAATATTCAGCATTCTTAAAGAAAAGAATTTTCAACCCAGAATTTCATATCCAGCCAAATTAAGCTTCATAAGTGAAGGAGAAATAAAATCCTTTACAGAAAAGCAAATGCTGAGAGATTTTGTCACCACCAGTCCTGCCTTACAAGAGCTCCTGAAGGAAGCACTAAACATGGAAAGAAACAATCCACACCAGCCACTGCAAAACATGCCAAATTGTAAAGGCCATCGATGCTATGAAGAAACTACTTCAATTAATGGGCAAAATAACAAGCTAACATCATAATGACAGGATCAAATTCACACATAACAATATTAACCTTATATGTAAATGGACTAAATGCCCCAATCAAAAGACACAGTGGCAAATTGGATAACAGTCAAGACCCATCAGTGTGCTGTATTCAGGAGACCCATCTCATATGCAAAGACGCACATAGGCTCAAAATAAAGGGATGAAGGAAGATCTACCAAGCAAATGGAAAACAAAAAAAAGCAGGGGTTGCAATCCCAGTGTCTGATATAACAGACTTTAAACCAACAAAGTTCAAAAGAGACAAAGAAAGACATTTAATAATGGTAAAGGAATCAATTCAACAAGAAGAGCTAACTATCCTAAATATACATGCACCCAATACAGGAGCACCCAGATTCATAAAGCAAGTCCTTAAAGACCCATAAAGAGACTTAGTCTCCCACACAATAATAATTGGAGATATTAACACCCCACTGTCAATATTAATAGATCAAAGAGACAGAAGGTTAACAAGGATATCCAAGACCTGAACTCAGCTCTGAAACAAGCAGACCGTTAGGTCTACATCAAGAGATAGGGGACATCTACAGAACTCTCCACCCCAAATCAACAGAATATACATTCTTCTAAACACCACATCACACTTATTCTAAAATAGACCACATAATTGGAAGTGAAGCATGCTCAGCAAATGTAAAATTACAGAAATCACAACAAACTGTCTCTCAGACCACAGTGCAATCAAATTAGAATTCAGGATTAAGAAATTCACTCAAAACCACACAACTACGTGTAAACTGAACAACTTGCTCCTGAATGAGTATTGGGGAAATAACGAAATGAAGGCAGAAATAAAGATATTTTTTTGAAACCAATGAGAACAAAGGCACAACATACCAGAATCTCTGGGACACATTAAAAGTAGTGTGCAGAGGGACATTTATAGCACTAAATACACACAAGAGAAAGCAGGAAAGATCTAAAATGAATACCTTAACTTCACAATTAAAAGAACTAGAGAAGCAAGAGCAAACAAATTCAAAAGCTAACAGAAGGCAAGAAATAACTAGGAGACAGAAACACAAAATCCCTTCAGAAAATCAATGAATCCAGGAGCTGGTTTTTTTTAAAAGATCAACAGAATTGACAGACCACTAGCAAGATTAATAAAGAAGAAAAGAGAGAAGAATCAAATAGATGCAATAAAAAATGATAAAGGGGATATCACCACCGATCCCACAGAAATACAAACTACCATCAGAGAATACTATAAACATCTCTACGAAAATAAACTAGAAAATCTAGAAGAAATGGATAAATTCCTGGACACATACACTCTCCCAAGACTAAACCAGGAAGAAATTGCATCTCTGAATAGACCAATAACAGACTCTGAAGGTGAGGCAATAGTTAATAGCCTACCAACCAAACAAAAGTCCACGACCAGACAGATTCACAGCCGAATTCTACCAGAGGTACAAGGAGG
>NW_016841122.1:0-768 GCF_001698545.2 Rhinopithecus bieti
TGCAATTTGTAAGTAGGGATGGTAAGAGCTGGATTAGGAAGCCCAAGTTGTAAAGTTCCCATAGGTTGAATACAAGCATTTACAGCTCTAAGATCAGTTAATAAGTGCCATTTTCCACTTTTCTTTTTAATGACAAACACAGGGGAATTCCATGCAGAAGTACTTGGTTCAACAAGCCCCTCAGCCAATTGTTCTTTAACTAAATTCTTTAAAACCTTAAGTTTTTCTTTAGGTAATGGCCACTGTTCCACCTAAACAGGAGTTGTAGTTTTCCACTTCAATTGTAAAGCTTGAGGCTTGTGGACAGTGGCTAAGAGTTTAAAGGATTGTAGCCCATTTTGAACATCATATTTTGGCAGCTGAAGAAATATGAGGAATGCTTAAAAGGCACCAAATTGTTGTAAAAGATCACGGCCCCAAAGGTTAATATTAATGGGAACAATATAAAAGAACACTTTTCCTTGTTGTCCTTCAGGTCCTACACAGCTCAGGGGGCTCAACACTTTGGTAGACTATAGAAGCAGTACCTAGGCCAGATAGAATAACCGATACTTGCTTGTTTTTCCAATGATCAGGCCATTGAGCCAAACATATAATAGGTACATCTGCTCCTGTGTCAACTAATCCCTCAAAAATATCCTATTAATTTCCAATGAACATAAAGGTTTTTGATCAGAAACTAAAGTTTCCCAGAAAACAGTTTTCCCAGTACTACCGAAACCTCCTTGATGAGACACATCTCTAGATAAAAAAGGAAAAAAAGGCAAT
>NW_016841123.1:0-1066 GCF_001698545.2 Rhinopithecus bieti
GGTCTAACATTTAAGTCTTTGATCCATTTTGAGTTGATTTTGTATACAGTGTAAGGAAGGGATCCAGTTTCAGCTTTCTGCATATGGGTAGCCAGTTTCCCAGCATCCTTTATTAAATAGGGAATCCTTTCCCCATTGCTTGTTTTGTCAGGTTTGTCAAAGATCAGATGGTTGTAGATGTGTAGTGTTATTTCTGAGGCCTTGTTCTGTTCCATTGGTCTATATATCTGTTTTGGAACCAGTACCATTCTGTTTTGGTTACTGTAGCCTTGTAGTATAGTTTGAAGTCAGGTAGCACAATGCCTCCAGCTTTGTTCTTTTTGTTTAGGATTGTCTTGGCTATACAGACACTTTTTGGTTCCATATGAACTTTAAAGTAGGTTTTTCAAGTTCTATGAAGAAAGTCATTGATAGCTTCATTGGGATAGCATTGAATCTGTAAATTACATTGGGCAGTATGGCCAGTTTCACAATATTGATTCTTCCTATCCATGAGCATGGAACATTCTTCCACTTATTTGTGTCCTTTTTTATTTCGTTGAGCCGTGGTTTGTAGTTCTCCTTGAAAAGGTCATTCACATCCCTTGTAAGTTGGATTCCTAGGTGTTTTATTCTCTTTGTAGTACTTGTGAATGGGAGTTCACTCATGATTTGGCTCTCTGTCAGTTATTGGTGTATAGGAATGTTTGTGATTTTCGCACATTGATTTTGTATCCTGAGACTTTGCTGAAGTTGCTTATCAGCTTAAGGAGATTTGGGGCTGAGATGATGGGGTTTTCTAAATATACAATCATGTCATCTGCAAACAGACACAATTTGACTTCCTCTTTTCCTAACTGAATACCCTTTATTTCTTTCTCTTTCCTGATTGCCCTAGCCAGAACTTCCCATTATGTTGAATAGGAGTGGTGAGAGGGCATCCTTGTCTTGTGCCAGTTTTCAAAGGGAGTGATTCTAGTTTTTGCCCATTTAGTATGATATGGGCTGTGGGTTTGTCATAAATAGCTCTTACTATTTTGAGATATGTTCCATCAGGACCTAGTTTATTGAGAGTTTTTAACATGAA
>NW_016841124.1:0-1680 GCF_001698545.2 Rhinopithecus bieti
ATAAGACCTATTTATGACAAACCCACAGCCAATATCATACTGAATGGGCAAAAGCTGAAGCATTCCCTTTGAAAACCAGCAAAAGACAAGGATGCCCTCTCTTAGCACTCCTGTTCAACATAGTATTGGAAGTTCTGACCAGAGCAATCAGGCAAGAGAAAGAAATAAAGGGTATTCAAATAGGAAGAGGAAGTCAAATTGTCCCTGTTTGCAGATGACATGATTGTATATTTAGAAAACCCCATCATCTCAGCCCAAAAACTCCTTAAGCTGATAAACAGCTTCGGCAAAGTCTTGGGATACAAAATCAATATGCAAAAATCACAAGCATTCCTATACACCAATAATAGACAAACAAAGAGCCAAATCATGAGTGAACTCCCATTCACAAGTGCTACGAAGAAAGTAAAATACCTAGGAATACAACTTACAAGGGATGTAAAGGACCTCTTCAAGGAAAACTAGAAACCACTGCTTAAGGAAATAACAGAGGACACAAACAAATGGAAAAATATTCCAGGCTTATGGATAGGAAGCATCAACATTGTGAAAATGGCCATACTTCCCAAAGTAATTTATAGATTCAATGCCATCCCCATCAAGCTACCAATGACTTTCTTCACTAGAAAGAACTAGAAAAAACTACTTTAAATTTCATATAAAACCAGGTATTGATGGAACATATCTCAAAATAATAAGAGCTATTTATGACAAAACCATAGCCAATATCATACTGAATGGGCAAAAACTGGAAGAATTCTCTTTGAAAACCGGCACAAGGCAAGGATGCCCTCTCTCAACACTCCTATTCAACACAGTGTTGGAAGTTCTGGCTAGGGCAATCAGGCAAGAGAAAGAAATAAAGGAAAAGAGGAAGTCAAATTGTCCCTGTTTGCAGATGACATGATTGTATATTTAGAAAACCCCATCGTCTTAGCCCAAAATATCCTTAAGCTGATAAGCAACTTCAGCAAAGTCTCAGAATACAAAATCATTGTGCAAAATTAGTTGGGCATGGCAGCACACCTGTAGTCCCAGCTACCGGGGAGGCTGAGGCAGGAGAACTGCTTGAAACCCGGGAGGTGGAGGTTGCAAAAATCACAAGCATTCCTATACACCAATAGCAGACAAACAGAGGCAAATCATGAGTAACTTCCATTCACAACAACTACTACAAAGAGAATAAAATACCTTGGAATACAACTCACAAGGGATGTGAAGGACCTCTTCAAGGAGAACTACAAACCACTGCTCAATGAAATAAAAGAGGACACAAACAAATGGAAGAATATTCCATGCTCATGGATAGGAAGAATCAATATCATGAAAATGGCCATACTGCCCAAGGTAATTTATAGATACAATGCCATCCCCATCAAGCTACCAATGACTTTTTTCACAGAAGTGGAAAAACTACTTTAAAGTTCACATGGAACCAAAAAGGAGCCCACATAGCCAAGACAATCCCAAGCAAAAAGAACAAAGCTGGAGGCATCATGCTACCTGACTTCAAACTATACTAGAAGGTTACAGTAACCAAAACAGCATGGTACTGGTACCAAAACAGATATATAGAACACTGGAACAGAATAGAGGCCTCAGAAATAACACCACACATCTAAAACCATCTGATCCTTGACAAACCTGACAACAACAAGCAATGGGGAAAGGGTTCCCTAT
>NW_016841125.1:0-461 GCF_001698545.2 Rhinopithecus bieti
GGGTTAAAATAGAATGCCATAGACTAGGTAGCTAATAAACAACAAATTGACTTCTCACGGTTCTGGAGATGGTAAAATCTCAGGTCAAGTGGTCAGCGGATTCCATGTCTGGTGAGGGCTGGCTTTCTGTTTCATAGACAATGATGTTTCTACTGTGTCCTCACATGACAGAAGGGATGAGGGATCTCTCTGTGGTTCCTTTGATAGGATTATGAATCCCATACACGAGGTCGCTGCCTTCATGACCTAATCACTTCCCAAGGCTCTACCTCCAAATCCCATCACACAGGGAAATGCACAAAGCTACGAAGGAAGGAGAAAGGAGAACCTAGTCCAGGTTTTCTGGTGACCCACAGCAAAATATGTCAAAATGGATGCCTGTCCATTGAGGACCACACACTCTCCAGGGTTGGACTGGCTCCAACAATAGTCTCATAGAGCCATGACTATGTTCTACCATC
>NW_016841126.1:0-829 GCF_001698545.2 Rhinopithecus bieti
CCGCATCTCTTTGAGGTACCCCAATCAGTCATAGGTTCTGTCTCTTTACATAATCCCATATTTCTTGGAGGTTTTGTTTACTCTTTTTTATTCTTTTATCTCTATTCTTTTCTGCCTGTCTTATTTCATAAAGATAGTCTTCAAGCTCTGAGATTCTCTCCCCCACTTTTCTTCATTTTTCTCAGGAGGTATTTTAACAAAATTTAAAGAAATTACCACACTGTTTACAATTACTGTGTATATTTGTGTTTATGTGTGCACATGTGTGTATGATGAACCCAAGGAAAGAATATTCTAAAATGAGGACCAATAATGTTATTTTCTATGGTTTCTTCTTAGTACTGAACCCAATAAAGGAATATCAAGAATGTTTCAGACAGTAGAGTAAGATAGAGATAAATCCTACAATTGCCACTTAAAATCTGGGTAACTTTGGGAAAATTCCCTTTCTTTGACCTTTATTAATGTTTAGAATGAGAATAATAAAATACTCTCCTCATAGGACTGTGGTGAAGGTTAAGAGAATTAATTAATATAAAACAGCATGGGGCCAAGCATATGGTAAGACCTTAAGGAATTTTGTTTCATTAATTATAAAACACACATTTCTCCCCTACATTTTAACACGTCAGTAGAGAAAATGTGTCTTACAATTTATGCTCTTATAGTTGATGAAGCAAGTATTCATATTTAAATACATGATTTATAATTGAAACATAGTTTTTTGTTTTAAAATGTTAGAAATCAACACTATGAACTCAGATGCCAATTCTCTCAGTGGGGGTAGTTTGCAGTGAAGGAAATAAAAGAGAGAAATGTGCAAATTAGG
>NW_016841127.1:0-458 GCF_001698545.2 Rhinopithecus bieti
CTTGCCCAGAGAGTGGCTGAGGGCACAAACCTAGAGCACGTCATTGATGGCTGGGTGGGTATCCTGGTTAAGAGCCAGGTTAAGGTGGCTCATGGCCAATGAGGCCAGCTTGAAGGCACGGAGCTGCAGCCACGGAGCTGCACGTAGCAGGCAATGGGGAACAGCTGGGAATGGGCCGTGCCACCGGCAGCAGCCTCAGTGGCAATCTGGCAGGCGGCCTCAAAGGCAATGTGGTCTTTCTCAGAGTGTAAGGGCTGATGACAGGGCACAGCTCTGTGGATGCTTCATAGCACGCTGCAGGGCCAGTGTGCAAGCACAGCTAGCCAGTTCCTCCCGCTGTGGATAGTCAAGACTGAGGCGCAGGATAGTGGTGTGGGATACGGCTGTGGCAGCTACAATACTAGTAGCCTCAGTAGGGGTGAAGAGTGTGTCCCAGCTCTGCAAGATGCTCACTGGGG
>NW_016841128.1:0-738 GCF_001698545.2 Rhinopithecus bieti
GGCCTCCCAAAGTGCTGGGATTACAGGCTTGAGCCACCACGCCCGGCTAAACTTAAAACTTTTAACAAAAAATCATAAACAACATTTAAAAGGAAAACCACAGATGAAGAGAAATCTTGCAATGCATAGAACCAATAAGAAATTAATACCCAGAATATGTAAAGAACTTCTACAAATCAATAAGAGAAAGACAAACAATATAAAAGAAAAATAAGCCAAGTCTATGAACAATTCACAAGAGGAACCTCAAATGGCCAAAAACGTAGGAAAAGATGTTCAACTTCAGTAAAAATGAGAGAAATGCAAATTAAAACAACAATGAGATATCATTTCATACCATCAGAATGTCAAAAACTTTAAAAGCCTGACAATACAAATGTAGAGAATGACACAAGATAACAGGAACTCTCACTCATTGTGAGTAGAAGCATAAAGATGTACAATTCTGGAGAGTAATTTGTCAACATCTAATAAAGTTTAATATGTGCATATTTTATAAGCCAATGATGTCATTCCTTGGTAAATAAGAAAACAAATCCTCTCTGTAATCCCAGCACTTTGGGAAGCCAAGGCGGGTGGATCACGAGGTCAGGAGATCAAGACCATCCTGGCTAACATGGTGAAACCCTGTCTCTACTAAAAATACAAAAAACTAGCCGGGCGAGGTGGCGGGCGCCTGTAGTCCCAGCTACTGGGAGGCTGAGGCGGGATTATGGCGTGAATCCGGGAGGCGGAGAT
>NW_016841129.1:0-2542 GCF_001698545.2 Rhinopithecus bieti
TCTAATAAATTAATGGGAAATACAAATTGCAAAAAAAAAAAAAAAAAAAAATATACATCAAAATAAAATAGGATTGTCTGTATTCAAAGATAATATGATAATCTACGTAGAAAGTCCAAAAGAATTTTATGCAAACAGGTAAGAAGGTTTCAAAATCATTCTGGATTTAAGATTCATATTTAAAGATAAACTACATTCTTATATGCCAGCAACTACTAATTAAAATATAATAAGTCAAAAGAAAAGCATAAGGTTATAGGAATAAGTTCTATAAAAGATGTGAAGAAAATGAAACTATTTAAAAAACAGAATTGTGAGGAAAAAAATGGTGGATAGGAGACAGGACTAACTTGCAGCTCCCACTTGGATGGACAGAGAAGCATGTGGAAACCCACATCATGAACTTTCACTCCAAGAACTACTGTAGGAACATATCAGGAAAGCCAGGAGAATCCACAGACCCTCTGAAGGAGGTAGATTGCTGCTGCAGGCTCCATGGGACCACTGAGGAACTGTGTGAGTCTGCTTGCTTTCTCAGCTGGAGGCTGGTAGCCTAGGGCAAGTGCTCAGCCCTGGTCACCAGCTGCCTGGAAATAAACTCAGTCCTGTTGAGAGGGGCACAGTGGGAGTGAGACTGGCCTTTCAGTCTGAGGGCTGCATGGGAGATGGGTGAGGCCTGTGGCCGCTGGCTTTCTCCCACTTCCCTGGTGACCTATGTGACACAGCATAGACATCCATAACTCCCCTGGGAACATAACTTAGTTGGCCTGGGAACCACAGCCCCATCTCCCACAACAACTGTAGCAAGCCCCACCTAAGGAGAGTCTGAGCTCAGATATGCCTAACTCTGCCCCACCTAATGGTCTTTCTCAACCCACCCTGGTAGCTGAAGTCAAAGGACATAACCTCATGGGAGCTCTAGGGCCCCACCCACTGCCTGATCCTCCCTATACAGCTGATACACTCTTGAAAGTGCCACCTCCTGACTGGAGGCCAATCAACACAAAACCATCGCACTTAACAAAATACAACCAAGGACCCTCACAGAGTCCAATTCACTCGCCTGCTACCTCCACTGGAGTAGGTGCTGGTATCTATGACTGAGAGACCTGAAGATGGATCACATCACAGAACTCTTGGCAGACACTCCTCAGTACCAGCCTGCAGCCCAGTGGCTAGATCTAGATGAGAAATAGCAATCACTACAGTTCAGCTCTCAGGAAGCCCCATTCCCACAGGGGAAAGGGGAAAGCACTACATCAAGAGAGCACCCTGGGGAAAAAAGAATCTGAATAGCAGCCTGTTGAGTCCTAAACCTTCCCACTGATACAGTCTACCCAAATGAGAAGGAATCAGAAAAGCGATTCTGGTAATATGACAAAACAAGTTTCTGTAATACCCCAAAAGATCACACTAGCTCACCAGCAATGAACCCAAACCAAGACAAAATTGTTGTATTGCCCAAAACGAATTCAGAAGGTTGATTATTAAGCTAATCAAGGAGGCACCAGAGAAAGGTGAAGTCCAACTTAAAGAAATGTTTTTTAAAACTGATACAGGATATGAATGAAAATCTCCAGTGAAACAGCACAAATAAAAAACAATCACAACTTCTGGAAATCAAGGACACACCTAGAGAAATACAAAGTTAATTGGAAAGTCTCAGCAATAGAATCAAACAAGCAGAAGAAAGAAATTCAGAGCTTGAAGACAAGGCTTTTGGAACAAAGCCTCCGAGAAGACTGGGATTATGTTAAACAGTCAAACCTAAGAAAATCGCTATTCCCAAGGAATAAGAGAACTCTAAAAGTTTAGAAAACATATTTGATGGAATAATCAAGGAAAACTTCTATGGTCTTGTTAGAGATCTAGGCATTCAAATACAAGAAACTCAGAGAACACCTGGGAAATTCTTTTTTTTTTTTTAAATATTAACAGAATATGAAAAGTTTATTAGTATTATTTCAAATTTCACATTTCAACTAACTTTTTTTTATTATTAAACTTTATGTTCTAGGGTACATGTGCACAATGTGCAGGTTTGCTACATATGTGTACATGTTCCAAGTTGGCGTGCTGCACCCATTAACTCGTCATTTACATTAGGTATATCTCGTAATGCTATCCTTCCCCACTCCCACCCCATGACAGGCCCTGGTGTGTGATGTTCCCCATCCTGTGTCCAAGTGATCTCATTGTTCAACTCCCACCTATGAGTGAGAACATAGTGTTTGGTTTTCTGTCCTTGCGATAGTTTGCTCAGAATGATGGTTTCTAGCTTCATCCATGTCCCTGCAAAGGACATCAACTCATCCTTTTTTATGGCTACATAGTATTCCATCATGCATATGTGCCACATTTTCTTAATCCAGTCTATCACTGATGGACATTTGGGTTAGTTCCAAGTCTTTGCTATTGTGAATACTACCACAATAAACACACGTGTGCATGTGTCTTTATAGAGGCATGATTTATAATCCTTTGGATTTATACCCAATAATGGGATGACTGGGTCAATAGTATTTCTAGTTCTAGATCCTTG
>NW_016841130.1:0-2555 GCF_001698545.2 Rhinopithecus bieti
TATTTTTTTATTTATTATTTATTTATTTATTTTTTTTGTAGCTCTGTTTTATTTTCTGTGGTAACAAACATCTAAGAATCAGATAAAACAAGGGGCCTCTGAGCATCCAACGGCCAGGCCAGTACAGGCTGCCCATAAGGCCCTCACAGGAAAGCAACTGTGTCAGTTTTCCTGGTTTTGATATTGTCCTATAGTTATGTGATATGTAACCATTGGGGAAACTGAGTGAAGGTTACAAAGGACCAGTCTACTATTTTTGCAACTTCCTGTGAATCTATAATTACTTCAGAATAAAAAGTTAAAAAAATTATTGTGTGGAAATGGATTATTGGGCACAAGAAGGGAAGCAGACTAGTCACGAGGTTGTGAGAGATGAAAATTGCTTGGATGTGGGTGGTAATAGTAGAAATGGAGAGAAGTGAATGGATTTGAGGTGTTTTAGAGATACAGCTTGTATTGCGTTGCAGTGTGGAAAAGGGAGTCTAGATACTTATGTTGAGCAACTGAATTCATGTGAATTTGAGAAGGTTAAGATCGGAAGAGGAGTAGGTTGAGAGGAGGAACAGAAGTTTTATATTGGGCTCGTTAGGTTGGTGAAGCTATCAGAGGTTGAGGCTGCTGTTGAACGTAGGAACCAAGCAGCATACAGATAATAATTACAGCTGTGGGATTAGATGGGATCACTCAAGACAAAAGTGTAGTGAGTGAAGAGAAGTGGCCTGGGACAGAGCTGCTGGGGGAGACGTCAGTGTCTAGAGGTGTGTCAGAGGGGATCTCAAAGAAGGGGCGAGAGGAGGAAAATCAGGCGAGTATAGAGTCATTGAATCCCAAAGAAGAAAGTGTGTTAAGAAAAGAGGAGATAAGGCCGGGCGCGGTGGCTCAAGCCTGTAATCCCAGCACTTTGGGAAGCCGAGACGGGCGGATCACGAGGTCAGGAGATCGAGACCATCCTGGCTAACACGGTGAAACCCCGTCTCTACTAAAAAATACAAAACACTAGCCAGGCGAGGTGGCGGGCGCCTGTAGTCCCAGCTACTCGGGAGGCTGAGGCAGGAGAATGGCGTGAACCCGGGAGGTGGAGTTTGCAGTGAGCCAAGATTGCGCCACTGTACTCCAGCCTGGGTGACAGAGCGAGACTCCATCTCAAAAAAAAAAAGAAAAGAGGAGATAACTGGTTTGTATGGTGCAAAGATGTGAATATGTTGGGATTAGAAGTGACCACAGGAGGCTTTTGGGAGATCTCAAGAGTTCAGAAGGCAACCTGGTGGTTTGAAAAGTGAACAATATGTGGGGAAATGGAGAGAGCAGTACATACTTCTCTTTGGAGGAATATCAGAGAAACTGCTGGTAGGAGCTCCTAGATCATACTTGTGCACCTACAAATCTGATTAATTGAAGGGGAAAGATAGATGAGGGATCAGAGAAAGTATAATTGAAAGAGAAAGCAAGTACTTTGAGAATGAAAGGGACTGGGAGCAAGTGTATGAGTGGATTGTTCTTTGAATCTCAATGTACCAGCCAAATAGAGCCCGTTAAAAGTGAGAACATGTAACTCTTCTGCTCAGAAATTTCCCATCTCACTCATTGTAAAAGCCAAAGTTCTTAAAATGGCCTACAGGCCTCTAAGCAATCTGCTATTTTTCTCTGTTCTCTCCCATGCCTACCCCCAGCTCTGACCTTGTTCCTCACTGTCTCCTCCAGCCACACTGGCCACCTTATTGTTCATAGAACATAGCAGGTTTGCTCCTGCCTGGGGGTCTTGGAGCTTGCGCCTCTGTTTTTCTGGACAGCTCCTTTTGCCGGTGTCTGCATGGCTTACTCACTTACTTCTTTCAGGCCTTTTCTTAAATGGTACTTTTTCAGTGGTCTTCTCTGACCATGCTGTCTAAAATTGTCTCTCTGTCCCTGCACTTTTTATTCCCCCAATGTGCTTTTTCTCCATAGTACTTCCCATCACCTAACATATAAAATGTACATATTTGCTTATTTGACTTGTTTCTCACTGAAGGGGTGGCCTGCCCCTCCACACCTGTGGGTGTTTCTCGTTAGGTGGAATGAGAGACTTGAGAAAAGAAATAAGACACAGAGACAAAGTATAGAGAAAGAAAAGCGGGGCCCAGGGGACCGGCGCTCAGCTTACAGAGGACCCACGCCGGCACCGGTCTCTGAGTTCCCTTAGTATTTATTGATAATTATCTTTACCATCTTAAAGAAAAGGAAGTGGCAGGATAATAGGATCATTGTAGGGAGGAAATCAGCAGTAAGACATATGAACAAAAATCCCTGTAACATGAATAAGTTTAAAGGAAAATGCTGTGCCTTGAGATGCACATGCAAACTCTCCATAAACCTTTTAGCAGCATTGCTCCAGCAAGTCCCGCCTTATTCCTAAAGGCGGTTTTCTCCTTGCTCAGTAAACAAAGCACACAATGGGTTTTACACCGAGATGTTCCATTGCCCAGGGACAGGCAGGATTTTTAACCAGCAAGCTGCCTTTAGGCACTTGTTTTAACAAAGCACATCCTGCACAGCCCAAAATCCATTAAGCCTTGAGT
>NW_016841131.1:0-2192 GCF_001698545.2 Rhinopithecus bieti
CACCTTTAGTTAATTGGATTTTGGCCCCAATTACACATTTTGTGATGATCACTTTGTTTCTCATTTTCTACTTAAAGCCTATCACCCATTTATTTATTTTCATTTTTATTTACTGGGAAACAGTAAAATCGAAGTAAGGCTGTTTTGTAACTCTGCTTAAAACCTTCAGAAAATATATGTGAATACAACTTTGGGAATTCTTTAGATTTGGTCACTATTTGCTGTCACGCAGGATCGTGGTGTTGGTACCATTTCATTGGGTGTTACATATTTGTATCCATGTTCCTTTGAAGCGCCAGTATGTCTGATGTCCCGAGTGTCTATTTCTCATTCTTTTTAATGGTAGATATTCATACACTGAAGCTTTAAGGCTTATTTTTCTTTTAGTTTCTAATTTTTAAATTATGATCTTTCCCTTGTTGAATGGGGCTATTTCTTTTTAAAATAAATACTAGAAGGGTCCCCTGTCTTACGAAATGAGCAGCTTAGGTCTCTAATACTCTGGTCCTTGTATATGAATTACTTAAGAGTGTGTATCTGTATATCCTTTGATGCTGAATGCTTTGATTTATTTTAATGACTAGCAAAAATTTTGAGATTATAAAATTGAACATTTTTCTTCCTAGGTGTAATAAGCATATTGAAATGTTCATTTTCTAAATGAGAGATGATATTTATAAAATTTTTAAAATGGACTTTGAAGATTGTGAAAATAGAATTTTCTTATTGCTAATTATAGACATGATGTTATCCCATTTGGTAGTTGGGAAAAAATGTCTGTTTAACAATTTAATAAGATTGTATAATCATTACATTTGCATGGAATTTGAACTTTTTTATAGTGATTTTTATCTAGTTTACACCAGTTAGATGTGGCACCACCAACTTTTAAACACCTCAAATAACTCTCATCTTCGTACTTAATTATGCAATGGTACAAGTGTTTTAAACAGAAATGTGAGATGCTCTTTAGTAATGCTTTGAAAAGTGCATGAGTCTAATACTGACATTTCCTTTAATGTTTTTATTTTTTTAATTTATTTGCTCTATCAAATATAATGTGCAGGCATTTTTTCTTATTGAACTGCAGAGATAAATTTTTAGAAAACTGTATACCTTAATACTGATGGTATAAAAGTCTTCTTGCTTTCCCTAGTGCATAAAGTAACACTTCCAATATTTACCTTTCTATTCTTCAGTGGTACAATCATGGCTCACTGCTTCCTGGAAGTCATGGGCTCCAGCAGTCCTCCTGCCTCAACCTCCTCACTAGGTGGGACCATAGACACACGCCACCATGCCTGGCTAATTTCTTTGACTTTTCTCTAGAGACAGGGTTCACCTGTGTTTCCCAGGCTGCTCTCAGACTTCTAGACTCAAGTGAACCTGAACCTCCCGCCTTGACCTCTCAAATTGTTGAGATTACACGTGTCAGTCACCACATCCGGCCTAAATTTCTTATGTGCCATGGTACTGCAAAACGTCATAATTAGGGGCAGCTGGATGGAAGGTGTAGGAGGACACTGTAGTGCCTTTTCAATATTTCTGTATATCTAAAATAATTTAAACAGAAAACATTTATTTTAAAACATGAAGGGGGTTATCCTTCCATAAGGGTAGAGTACAAAGGCAGGCTCACGGTGTTGTTGGAATTCAGAACGCTGGTGGCAGGACTGGGGGTGCTGGGAGGGGCTGGACATGGTTGACTTTGTGATCCGGGGGCTGGTGTGTTCCATCTGTGAATGTCTTTCGAGCTGCACACTTTCTTAATAAATTTTCATAAGTTTAACAAAAAATAAAATGAGGATGTGAAGCTGGCTTGGGTTGTTAAGTCTCGGGAAGTTATCCAGCTATGAGCCCTGCCCCAGATGCTTCTAGAAGCCTGGAGGGAACTGAGAACTTTCCAAGTAGAGGAGCAGGGGCAAGGCCCTGCGGTGGGAGCGCACTGCTGCTCGTCCCTAGCTGCGAAGGGGGTGTCCTATGGAATCAGTGCTGGGTGCAGTGCAGGGCTGGAAGTCCATGTCCACATTGTGGCTCAGTGCAGTGAAAGCCAATCTCACCCCCTCCGCAGGGTGTTCCGCCTGCCAGAAGGTGGCCAGCTGGTCTTCCTGGGATACGGTGCCATTGTAGAAATTAGGTGCAAGTCTCTTGTCCGCAGATGGGGTGCCCTGTTGCAGTGGGATGTCTCCCAA
>NW_016841132.1:0-1678 GCF_001698545.2 Rhinopithecus bieti
CCCACGTTGCCCAGGCTGGTCTTGAACTACTGGCCTCAAGCAGTCCTCCTGCCTTGACCTCCCTAAGTGTGGGATTACAGGGTTGAGCCACCATGCCCAGCTACATACACATTTATATAGATACACACACACATACATATACAGAGAGACACAGAAATACAGCTGTGTGTGTACATGCCTAGGTCTACATACATATGCTTCTTAGCTCTGCCCAGTGAGAGGGCTTAGAAGCAATAATATCACAGCAGTAACGTAGGGCCAGATCTTGGTTTCTAAATATCATTCCCCATTAAAAAGAACGAGAGCTCCATGCAGAAGTCATTGATTCCACAACTGAGCCAGAGAAACTACAAGAATACCAGAAAGCAAGGAAATGCTCAGAAAACGACAGGGGGCTTGTTCAAAGGACACAGGAGCCAAGTCAAAGAAGCTCCCATGGTCAAAGGTGGTACAATTTAAGCAACAAAGTAAACAGTAAAAACACTAGATAATAATCTGTAGAATAAAAAAAATGCCTGAGCCCATACTCATAAACATAAAAACAATTAAATAAACAAGGGAAAGGGCTGGGTGTGGTAGCTCATGCCTATAACCCAAACACTTCGGGAGGCTGAGGTGGGGGAGACTGCTTGAGCCTAAGAGTTCAAGACCAGCCTGGACAACATGGGAAGACCTCCTCTCCACAAAAAGTATATATAAAAAATTAGCCACATGTGGTAGCTCATGCCTTTAGTCCCAGCTACTCGGGGGGCTAAGGAGGGAGGATCGCTTGAACCCGGGAGGTGGAGGCTGCAGTGAGCCAGTGTACTCCCAGCTTGGGGAACAGAGAGACTGTGTCTCAAAATTAAGTAAGTACATAAATAAACAGGGGAAAAGGGACATTTTTTCTTTTCCGCCCATTTTTTTTTTAGACAGGGTCTCAACTTTGTCGCCAGGCTGGAGTGCAATGGCGCGATCTCAGGTTACTGCAACCTCCGCCTCCCAGGTTCAAGCGATTCTCCTGCCTCAGCCTCTCAAGTAGCTGGGATTACAGGTGTGTGCCACCACGCTCAGTTAGTTTTTTTATTTTTAGTAGAGATGGGATTTCACCATGTTGGTTAGGCTGGTGTCGAACTCCTGACCTCCAGTGATCCGCCCGCTTCAGCCTCCCAAAGTACTGGGATTACAGGTGTGAGCCACGATGCCCAGTCCGTTTTTTTCTTTATAGAAGAATTCCAAGAACAAATGTAGAAAGGATGAAGGAAATATAAACTTGCCATCAGAATACCACAGTAATAACTACCGCAGGAAAGATATGCTGATAAGATGATAATATTAGTAGGCAAAGTTTGGGGGAAAACAGGATTTTCATGGTCTCAAAGTATCTCCCCCAAGATATTTATAAAGTCAATTAAACTATATAGTTAATTTAACTATAATTTAATGATATAATTTATTAACTATAAAGTTAATTTCACAGAACACAAATCCAGCCAATACCACCTTAACCAAGCGATCAAGATCAACATCATGGGCAGGGCGCAGTGGCTCACGCCTGTAATCCCAGCACTTTGTGAGGCCGAGGCAGGTGGATCACAAGGTCAGAAGACCGAGACCATCCTGGCTAACATGGTGAAACCCAATCTCTACTAAAAATACCAAAAAATTAGCCAGGTGTGGTGGTGGGCGCCCGTAGTCC
>NW_016841133.1:0-2194 GCF_001698545.2 Rhinopithecus bieti
TAGCAGGCAAGTGGCAGAGGAGCTGCAGAGGGACCCAAATGTCCAAGCTCCCACCGGGGTAGACAGGCAAAAAAGAGGAGCAGATGATTCCATGGCTCATCAGCAATTACCAGGTTGTCTGGGACAGTGTCGACAAGGCACAGAAAAGGGATTGCATTTTACTGTTTGGCTTTGAGTTTAGACTTTTGGTCCAAGTCAGGTTGGGATCAGAACTCAAGAGAGTTTCTTCTGGAGAATTAAATATAATGATTGTCTCTTTGAAAGGCTCTGACAACCAGACTCACTTTCCCAAGCTTCGTTTGAAAGTGTCGAGACGCTTGGGTTCGTGTCCTTGTGTTCTGCCTTGCAGCTGGGAAACCTGGTGCACGTCAGCATTCCAAAGCCCCCTTTCCTTGCCTATGGTTTTGGATCAAGTTTAGCTGAGAGATCGTACACAGTGACATTGTGTGACCTCTTACAGTATGATTTGACTGTTTGCTGTTAGAAGACCCACTATCCCCCGTCCTCATTCTTAAATCAAAAGAGCCTCTGGGCTCCTCTTTTTCTCTATTGGGAGCAAGTTTTATTTTAAAATAAAGTCAGGGATAGGCGCCAGATGTAATCATCAGCTGAGGTCCTCAAAACCTTTCATTCCAACCACTCTAATTTCTGTCACAATGGCCCCTTGTCACTGTGAGCCTTTCTGTAGAGGGTATCTGGGGCTGTCCTGCCTCTGGCCACTTCATGCACACTGATCACAGTGTTCTCAATACTTCTCATTTTGACACTTGGACAATGTTTACCTCTACTTCTTTGGAAACATTCTCTTTAGACTTGGCCAATTTGACAAACGTGTTCTTTCCACCTTCTTTAGTGGGTGTCCAGGCATGGACAACAGTGGCTTTCTCCTGGAACTGATTCCATTCAGGGTCCTTTTGGATCTCTTGCAATAGTTTTCCTTTGATTCAGCCAAATTTTCCACTTCTTCAATAAGTGTCATTTAGAGATCAACCTCAAATCTCCAACATTGGCACTTATTTTGAAACCTTAAGCAGTTCAACCCATGCCAGAGATAATATTTCCTTTTGGGGGACGAAAACCGATTCAGTCTATTTTCCACCTTCTTTACTTTTCCAGACACATCAGTGATTCTTGACACATTAATATCTACCTTAAGGCTCACCACAATCTATGTGATTTTAGGTTAAGGAATTCGATTTGGGATATGTTTCTCCAACATCGACATACAGTGGTTCAAGACAAAAGATAACCTATATCAATATTTAAATCTAAATGCCAAATATTGGAGGTGGGGTTATATATGGATGGGTCAATTGCCATCTTCCACATCACAGGCAGGACACATATTCTGTGAAACAGGCAAGTGCAGTTATTGCTGGGTAGGCCTATGGTCTAGAGAAGTTGTGAGGTAAGACGCCAGGAGAACTGGGACATAGCAACCTGCTCCTGAGCACTGAAACAGAAGCTTGGAACAGGTGGAGATTTGGATTTTTGTCTTAAGCTCATCTGCAATTTCTATCATTTGCAGACAGTATTTTGATAATAAAATAATGTTTCTTTTTTATTTTAGCTTTGAAGTCAGAGTCTTTCACACCCAAAAGGGTGATATGGGTTGGGGGCCAGGGGTAGGAGGATTGGGTAGGGTGAGAGGACTTGCTCCTTAGGGGTGATCCACCACGGACACTCAGATGAGAAGTGGGTGGGAGGAGAGGAAAGCTCCCAGAAAATCCAGTGGGTCATGTGGGAAGTAATTTGTGGCACTTGTTTTTAGGTTTACCAGATTAAATGGTCTAAGATAATCATGGGGGATACTTCATCCACTGCCACACATTTCAAGAGCTTAAGGCTAGAGTCTTTGAAGTCAAATTCTAGGCTGTAGAATGTGCCTGCTGGGCTCCCCAGCCTGTACCCCATCTCTGTGTTCCCTGCTCTGTTTCAGGATACTTTTCTACAGGGATGGCACATTCTCATGAGATTGTAAGATTGCTTAGAAAAACTGAATTCACAGCAGTGCTTACTCATCCTGGTTTGCATACACACACACACACACACACCCAAAAAGCAAAACGTAAACAACAAAGACTCCTTGGTGGAACTTCAGAGCACTAGACTCAGCCCTGGGTCAGGTGCGCTCTGCCCCAGAGCCTTTTATGTTCTACTGTGTACTTAGAAGGGTATCAGAGTCCTGGAAGTG
>NW_016841134.1:0-2425 GCF_001698545.2 Rhinopithecus bieti
CAGCTTTTGTGCTTTATAAGAAAATCTACACAATCAAAAGATGGCTCAAAGCATAGGATGAAATATTTGCAAGGTATGTTTTCAAAGGTATTTAATTCCAAAGTATGTAATTCTTAAACAACAGCAATTTTGGGGTAAATGACCTGAAAGGTAAATGATTTGTTTAGTTTTTTGTTAAATAAAATTGCCAATTAAATGTCAATAATAGACATTATTCCAAAGAAGACAAACAAGTGGCACATTAGCCCATGAAAATGAACTCAATACTGCTATGAAAATCACAATGAAATACCACTTCACACACACTAGGATGGCTAAAACAAATAAAACAAACAATAAAATGTAGAGGAGTATTGATAGAAATAGAACCCATCATACACTGCTAGATTGTGAAATATGCAGCCACTTTGAAAAACTGAAAATTCTATGAAAGTTAATCACAGATTTCCCATATGACCCTGCAATTCCACCCCGGACATACACCCAAGAAAAATGTACACACTTCGTAATAGTCAAAAAGTGAAAGTAACACAAATATCTTTAAACTGACTTATGCATAAAGCATCATATATCCATACAATGGAACATTCTATCTATTAAAATGAATGAAATATGCATGCTATAACATAACCATACCAAAACTAAATTATACTAAAACAAAATTATGTTGTTATGCTAAGGGAAATAATCTAGGCACAAAATGCCTCACATTATATGATTACATTTAAATGTCCACAATCGAAAAATCCATAGAAACAGAAAGTAGATTAGTGATTTACGGGGCATGGGTACAGGGAGAAATTAGGAGTAACTACTAATGAGTATAGGGTTTCTCTTTCAGGTGTTAAATTTTTTATATAGTGATAAAGTGATGAAGGTTACACAACTCTTTGAATATATTTTCAAAATTGAATTGTACATTTGAAAGTATAGATTTTATGTTGGGATAATTATTTCTCAATAAAACTGTCATTTAAAACAATCTGCAACTGAAAAATGATGTAAAATATTCTAGTGGCTTAAAGCATTTATGTTATATAATCATTTTATTTTCAAAATAAGATTTCTTAAAATCTATTAAGGCTTTCTGATTTAAGCCAAGTAAAGCACTAACTTGTCATACATTTTAGCTTGACTAAACACTTTGTTTATAGATTTCTTGGACATATTTATCTGCATATTTTATATCTTGATAAATACAATTTTCTTTGAATAAACTAACTCTGAACATTTTTTCTTTCTTTTCTTAGTGGAAATTATATATATTTAAGGTATATGGTAAGCTACCTTGATATGCATATACATGATGAATGATTACTACAGTCAAGTTAATTAACATATCCATCTCCTTACAAAATCACCATTTTTTGTGATGAGAACACTTAAGATCTACTCTGCAAGCAAATTTCAGGTATACAATAAAGAAGATATTTATTTACGACAACCAAGAAAGCAAAATTGCAAAAAAACTTTGCTCCTCTGAGTCATGTTTTAAAAATCAAAATTGAACCCCAGAAAGATAAAATATAATGTATCTCTTCAACTTTTAATTGTAACTAGTATATCATACTACGCTCATTAGTGATTTTATAACTCTAATAATTTGCAGGATTTTAACATATAATATTAAATAGTTTTATTTCCCATTTGTTCCTTCAATTTAGGTTTTGTTGTCCTTTGTGAGTAATTGATCTTTCCAAATCTCTCTGGGAATTTGAAATTATTTTTATGTATTTCTTGATTACTTTTTTGTTATATCAAATTACCAACTAAATGTCAAAACTGTCGTTAAAATATTTTATTATACTTAATAAAGTATATTTCTGCTAATTCTATATTAAAATTGATATAAATTCAGACATTGATAATTCATAATTTTTTGGAAAATAGATAAGTCTTAATTATAAAACATTGCATGGCTTATTTCAGGGATTATTGAAAGAGAATCTGATGATAGTAGTGTTTTAATTCTAACCCAATGAATCTAGACCACCATATATATAAACTAATATACTTCTTTACCATTTTAAAAAATAGAAGTACACTGAAGTCAGCGAGGCTGGGGGAGGGGCGCCCACCATTGCTGAGGCTTAAGTAGGTAAAAAAAGCGGCTGGGAAGCCCAAACAGGGTGGAGCTCACAGCAGCTCAAGGAAACCTGCCTGTCTCTGTAGACTCCACCTCTGGGGAAAGGGCACAGCTTAACAACAACAACAACAAAAGCAGCAGAAACCTCTGCAGAAGCAAACAACTCTGTCTGACAGCTTTGAAGAAGGCAGTGGATCTCCCAACATGGAGGGTGAGATCAGAGAAGGGACAGACTGCCTGCTCAAGTGGGTCCCTGACCCCTGAGTAGCCTAACTGGGAGACATCCCCCACTAAGGGCAGTCTGACACCCCACATATCACATGGTGAAATACACCCCTG
>NW_016841135.1:0-978 GCF_001698545.2 Rhinopithecus bieti
TGGCTCGTGCATGTCTCGGTCTAGGGGCTGGGTGAAGAGCAGTGCTAGACCAGTTACCAGTGTACCCCAGGAACTCGCCGGCAGTTAGTAGAGTTAACCGGGGAACTAGTGTGACAGGGAGACACAGTAGGTTGGTAACAGAGGGACCAGATAGGGTCTTAGATAATGTTCCATTACACCAAAAGAATATGCCCGGTGGGGCCCTCAGGTTGGTATTGGGGGCGTTACAGTGATGTTGCAGAGGCTAGAGTTAGTGCCTGAAAACAGTAGGGAAACTTCTCCTGACTGGGGTTCTGGTACAGTGGCACATTAACAATAGGGGCATTCGAGAGATTCCAAAGGTTGTTAGTTTGGGTAAAGGATTCCCATGGCAGAGGGACAGCTGGTTAGCGGTGGACGCCCTAGGGTTGCACACAGAAAGCAGCCAGACAAGCTGTGAAGTCCTGTAAGGTTAGCAAGTTCTAATCCTTCTTGTAATAATTCTAACCAGGAGAAAGGACGTAAATCTCGTGTGGAGGAATGTGTTTGTACTGGGCCCAGAACTGAGATAATATGTTTGATTTCTTACAGATGCCAGGCAATTCCAATACTAGCCAGATTCCCTAGGACGTGAATGCTCATAGTAGCATGGTGGACCTGAGCCAGCTGGCCATCAGCTGCTGCCTGGAGAAAAACAATGTGGTCCAGCCACACAGTGGCATAGTATTCAGCCATAAAAAGAGTGAAGCCCTGGGTCAGGTGTGGTGACTCAGCCTGTAATCCCAGCACTTTGGGAAGCCGAGGTGGGTGGATTACCAGGTGAGAACAGACCATCCTGGCTAACACAATGAAAACCCGTGTCTGCTAAAAATACAAAAAATTAGCCCAGTGTGGTGGTGGGCGCCTGACGACTAAGCCAGGAGTTCGAGACCAACCTGGACAATATAGTGAGACCCCATCTCTGTTTTTTAAAAACAATAATTTTTTTAAAAGAAAATA
>NW_016841136.1:0-1679 GCF_001698545.2 Rhinopithecus bieti
TGGGGTTGTTTTTTTCTTGTAAATTTGTTTGAGTTCTTTGTAGGTTCTAGATGTTAACCCTTTGTCCGATGAGTAGATTGCAGAAATTTTCTCCCATTCTGTAGGTTGCCTGTTCACTGTGATGGTAGTTTCTTTTGCTGTGCAGAAGCTCTTTAATTAGATCCCATTTGTCAATTTTGGCTTTTGTTGCCGTTGCTTTTGGTATTTTAGACATGAAGTCCTTGCCCATGCCTATGTCCTGAATGGTATTACCTAGGTTTTCTTCTAGGGTTTTATGGTATTAGGTCTAACATTTAAGTCTCTAATCCATCTTGAATGAATTTTCATATAAGGAGTAAGGAAAGGATCCAATTTCAGCTTTCTACTTACGGCTAGCCAATTTTCTTGATTAATCTAGTTTGAATTGATTCCAACTGAGCATCAACAACATACAAATATTCTGCTCCTATGAAGTTCCATTTCTCCCCTTTATGTTGTTATTGTCCCAAATTACATGTATATACATTATGTGCCCATTAATGTAGATTTATAATCATTGTTTTATGCATTTGCCTTTTAAGTTACATAGTAAGTGAAAAGGGGAGTTATAAAACAAAAGTATAATAGTAATGGCTTTTATATTTACCTGTGTAATTACCTTTACCAGAATTCTTTATTTCTTTGTATAGCTTCAAATTATTGTCTAGATTACTATGTAGTGTCCTTTTATTTTAGCCTTAAGGACTCCCATTAGCATTTCTTGTAGGGCATGTCTATGGATAACAAACTCCCTCAACTTTGTTTTTCTGTATATATCTTAATTTCTCCCTAATACTTGAATTATAGTTTTGTTGGATACAGCATTTTTTGATGACAGTTTTTTTTTTTCTTTCAGTAAAAAGTGTTATCCTGTTCCTTACTGGACTCCATGGTTTCTGATGAGAAATGAGCTGTTAATCTTATTGGGAATCCCTTGTATGTGATGAATCACTTCTCTTTGCTGCTTTCAAGATTTTCTGTCTTTGCCTTTTGAAAATTTGACTACAGTATGTCTTAGTGTGGATTTCTTTGCCTTTATCTTTCTTAGACTTTGTTGAGCTTCTTAAATGTATGGATTTGTCTTTTTTATTAAATTGGAGAAGTTTTCAGCCATTACTTTTCAAATATTCATTCTGCCCCTTTCTCTCCTATCCTTCTGGGATTCCGGTTATGCATACCTTAGTATGCTTGATGTATCCTTAGGCTCTGTTCATACTTTTCATCTTTCTTTCTTCTCTGTAGACTGAGTGATTTCAGTTGACGTATCTTTATGTGAGCTGGTTCTTTTGCCTGCTCAAGTCTGCTATTTAATCCCTCTAGTGAGTTTTTCATTGTAGTTACTGTACTTTTTAGAGTATAGAGCTCTATAATTTGTTTGGTTCTTTTAAAAAAGAACTCTTTTTGATATTCTCTTTTTTCTTTTCTTGTATTGTTCTCCTGGTTTCTTTTAGTTCTTTGTCCATAATTTTCTTTAGCTGAATATATTTAAGAGAGTTGATTTCAAGTCTTTGTCTAGTAAGTCCAATGTCTTTGCCTCCTCTGGGACATTTTCTATTAATTTCTTCTTTGAATTGACAAAGCTTCCTTGTTTCATTTTATGCTCCATATTTTTTTGAAAACTGGACTTTTTTTGAATGTTAAAATTCAGTTTAATTCCAAGA
>NW_016841137.1:0-456 GCF_001698545.2 Rhinopithecus bieti
GAGATTGGTATACTGGTACCTTCAGGAGTTGTAGGAGATGAACTGACTTGGATAGAAGTGGTCACAGGTGTGCTGGTGTCAACAGAAGGTGTTGAAAGGGTGCTACCCTGAGAACTGGTCACACGTGTGGTGCTGACAGGACTAGTTGTTAATGGAGTGCTTCCTTCACTAGGAGTTGAGTTTGGCATGGTGGTGACTTCAGGAGTTGTAGGAGATGAACTGACATGGGTAGAAGTGGTCACAGGTGTGCTGGTGTCAACAGAAGGTGTTGAAAGTGTTCTGCCCTCAGAACTGGTCACACGTGTGGTGGTGACAGGAATGGTTGTTAATGGAGTGCTTCCTTCACTAGGAGTCGAGATTGGCATGGTGGTGACTTCAGGAGTTGTAGGAGATGAACTGACTTGGATAGAAGTGGTCACAGGTGTGCTGCTGTCAACAGAAGGTGTTGAAAAGGTG
>NW_016841138.1:0-2193 GCF_001698545.2 Rhinopithecus bieti
GTACAGGTTTCTTATTCATTTTCCTGGCTTCATTTATAAGTTGTGTATTTTAAATGTGGACACTGAAGAACAAATGTTTAGGGGATGTGCTGAGGTTCTCAAGGAAAATAATTGTTGTCCTTGGGCCAGAATATGATGTTTCTATGCTCCTTATATTAATAAATAGCACACATGTGGGGGGGGGCGGGGGGATGGGGGCGTGTCCATCTTACTCAATGTGACTGACTTGTAGGCTGAGACTAAGTCACATTCATCTGCATATTTTTCCAAGTCTCTCACTTCAGTTTATACATCACAGTTGGAAATCGTACTTTAAGGTCAAGCTAGTAACCCTCACATTCAAAATTACCTCCTACCCCGCCCCTGCCATCCGTACATAAAATGAATTAACATGTGCATTTGGAATTTCTGTGTGTATTCTCGGTTCTTGTTACCATTTCAACCTAAGTAGTTCCAGTATTCAATTTAAATAAATGTTACAGTTTCTGAGTGCTTTACACCGCTGGAATTTGTATAGCGACTCTATCAAGAGAACATAATCTGTCCATAAATTACTCACATTAGCTTTTTTTTCCTCACTCAAAATTGACTATGAGGACTAATGAGTTGCCACACTTTCTTCCAAAACCCTTGGATGCAACTGAGTGATATCTGAGTCTGAAACTAATAAATGAAGCCCCACAGGTCGTTGTTAGTTTTGAATCCACATTCTGTCATACTATAGTGTTAAAAACAGCAACAAAATCCCATTACAAAAGAAAATATATCAAACTTCAAACAAAGTTTTAGTTGAGACTAACAAAAATAGTTTTTGGATGCCATCCCTGACAAGTAAAACTATCTTTTCAATATTATAATTGTATAGTCTTATTTTGCATGTGAAAACCACAGATACACAGAATGACAAAATGGTTCTAGTTCACAAGTGATCCCGATACTAAGAACTCTTTTAAAAAATGGAAAAATACAAACAAAATGACTGTGACCAAAACCCACTCTTTAAAATAGAGTCCGAAGTAAAATTAAACTTTTAGATAATAAACATGATCATTTTATGAAGTAGTGTGGTCTCTTTGTTTAGATTATTATTTCTGCTAACTTTTCTATGGGTTGAGATCCTGAGTGAAACTTAAAACCATGTATTTCTCCCAGCATTAGGGCTACAATAAAATGTAAATGTCTATGGGGGGCTTCTGTGTTAGGAAAAAGTTGATATAATAGCTGGTTTATGAAAAGCTATTGTTTTACACCATTTAAGTAGTAAAAAATTCCTATAGTCTGAAATTGTATCTGCACATTTAAAGATGGGGGAGTACACCCATCTACCCAATAAAGTGGTCACATTTAGGGAATTGCTTTATAATTTTTGGTTTTACATTTTACTATTATTGAAAAGGCTCATAAAATGTCTAGGGAGTAAAAGTCCTCATGATAAAGCGATAACACAAAGGAATCATTAATTATTCAACATGTTATTTGCTTGACATACGTTTTGTGATCAAATAATAATGGTGATTTCCTTCAACAAAAAATAATGATTACCTGTTGCCTTCAATTTCAGACATAAGCTGTGAACCAAATACTGGAGAAGTTTTGCAAGTGGCATAAAAAACAATTTATGTCTGCTTATCTGCTATGAAAGTCATATGATAAAAAGATACAACACATACTATGCAAAATTTAAATGTGAACAAATTAAGAACAAAGTTGTAATGGATATTTATTTTTCACTGAGGTTTTTTTAAAGCATAATTATTAGTGTTTTTTAAAAACTAGTTTATAGTTCAGATACTTACCAAATATTATTAGTGGGTATACTACATTTTTAAAAATTTCCTAGGAAATGACATGTTTTATTTAAATCTTTTTGTGAATAATATTCAAAACTTCATGCCATAATTTTCCAGAGAAGTTGCTGACACTTAGGTAGCACAAACTCTGACCTGTTCAGGTTCTTTAATGATTATGTTTTAGGGGTAATTTTTGTGGAAAAGTTGTAGGGATTCACATTCCCTGTTCAGCACATAATTGCAACAGCTGAGGGGTTAGGAGGTCGCCACTCAGTGGAATTGGGCACCCATTAAATGGCACTTTTATTTCATAGGAGAATGAGTCCATAGTGAAGGGGATCAAGTTGCTGAAACTTGAAAACACATATGTACAGATACATGCACTCACACTTAGCCACAACTT
>NW_016841139.1:0-3690 GCF_001698545.2 Rhinopithecus bieti
AAACAGAATTCCAAGCCTTAGCTTTAAGAATGCTGGCTACAGCCAGGTGCGGTGGCTCACGCCTGTAATCCTAGCACTTTGGGAGGCCGAGGTGGGTGGATCACAAGGTCAGGATGTCGAGACCATCCTAACCAACATAGTGAAACCCCGTCTCTACCAAAAATACAAAATTAGCTATGCGTGGTGGCACGTGCCTGTAGTTCCAGCTACTCAGGAGGCTGAGGCAGAATGGGTTGAACCCAGGAGGTGAAGGTTGCAGTTAGTCAAGAACACGCTACTGCACTCTAGCCAGGATGACAGAGCTAGACTCTGTCATTTAAAAAAAAAAAACAAAGAATGCTAACTATCAAGGAAAAAAATGGGGAAAACCTCTTTCATTCTGGCTATAGACAATGAATATATTTCCACAGAAAAATGTGTTAGATAATTGATGAGTTACGTAGATTCGTCAAAACATCAATTCCTCATTTTGCAGGGTAAATTTTTGACATTGAATATCTCGGTTCTATATTCTGTTGTCTTGATTTCTGAGTTTAATACTAAATTATATGTGATGAAACGGGGTGCTTCTAGAAGTGTTCCCATATGACTGATTTTTTACATTATTTTTAATAGAAATAATAAAGTAATACATATATTGTCTGAAAGAAGTAGATATATTTGCTTTTCTTATGGAGGTATAAAATGCAAGCACCTTAGCCAGGTGCAGCGGCTCATACCTGTAATCCCAGCACTTTGGGAGGCCAAGGGGGGTCGATCACTTGAGGTCAGGAGTTTGAGACCAGCCTGCCCAACATGGTGAGACCCCCATCTCTAGCTAAAAATACAAAAATTAGCCAGGTGTGGTGGTGCATGCCTGCAGTCCCAGGTACTTGGGAGGCTGAGGCAGGAGAATGGCTTGAACCCAGAAGGTGGAGGTTGCAGTGAGCCTAGATGGGGCCATTGCACTCCAGCCTGGGCAACAGCACAAGACTTTGTCTCAAAAAAATAAAAAAATAAAGTAAGCACCTTAAAATTTCTTTCCCTTATGTAAACGCTGTGTTTAAGTAATTTTACTTGGATTTTTCAAACATTTAGTTTCAAAAACCAAGGGAATAACTCTGACATGGAAATTAAAGCTTGAACCTAGTGAATCCAAGCTAAGGGTAATATTAAACCTGCAACAGGAGGTTATTAAAGACACATTTAGGTTTTTTTGTTTGTTTGTTTGTTTGAGATGGAGTCTCGCAGTGTCTCCCGGACTGGAGTGCAGTGTTGCAATCTCGGCTCACTGCGATTCTCCTGCCTTAGCCTCCTGAGTAGCCAGGATTATAGGCATCTACCACCATGCCTGGCTAATTATTGTAATTTTAGTAGAGATGGATTTTCACTATGTTGGCCGGGCTGGTCTCAAACACCTGATCTCGTAATCCACCCGCCTCAGCCTCCCAAAGTGCTGGGATTACAGGCGTGACCCACCGCACGCAGCCTAAGGCCCAGTTAGTTTTGTTTGGGAAGCCTCCCCTGCAGATTCCTCAGCCTGCTCACCCCAGCCATAGAAGGAGCCTTTATTCTGAGAGAAGCTACAAAGCCCTGGAAAGCTGGGGCCCCACAGGCAGATGCAGTTAAGATTAAGATGAAAGGAAACTGGGACGGTCTTATTGATGATGAAGTTGTCATTGTTTTGAGGCACTTTCTAGACTTTGTAAAATAAAAACGTTAGATTTATGTAAAAAACAAAATGAATTCCAAAAATGTATTGCAACAGGAGGAAGTACCAACTAACTGTAAGATCTTTCTGGCTTGCAAAGATACAGGCAGAAAAGGAATTTCTTTCGTAGGAAGGAGCAAACAAGATTAGAAAGGAGGTGGGAGAGGAATGGTAAACGGAGGGTGAAAACGTCAGATTTTAGACCAGAGAATGTGTTTGGTTATTTTGTTTGTTTGTTTTGCTGTTGTTATTGTTGTTGCTTTTTGAGACAGAGTCTCCTTCTGTTCCCCAGGCTGGAGTACAGTGGTGCAATCTTGGCTCACTGCAACCTCCACCTCCTGGGTTCAAGTGATTCTCCTGCCTCAGCCTCCTGAGTAGCTGGGATTATAGGCGCATACGACTACACCCAGCTAATTTTTGTGTTTTTAGTAGAGACGGGGTTTAACCATGTTGGTCAGTCTGGTCTGGAACTCCTGACTTCATGATCTACCTGCCTCAGCATCCCAAAATACTGGGATCACAGGCATGCACCACCATCCCCAGCCCACAGAATGTTTTACACTGAAGTCAGCATGTTCTTAAAAGGACATAAAGTGGAGTTGTATGTTGACTCAGACTGAGGGTAGCTCAAAGGTCTGGAGCCTGAAGGAGAAAGATAAACATAAGTAAAGTTTGATTGAGAAATGTTTTCTTTTAGGCCAGGTGTGGTAGCTCATGGCTGTAACCTCAGCACTTTGGGAAGAAGATGAAGGTGGATCACCTGACATCAGGAGTTTGAGACCAGCCTGGCCCACATGGTGAAACTTTGTCTCTACTTAAAATGCAAAAATTATCCAGGCGTTGTTGCCAGCTCCTATAATCCCAGCTACTCCAGAGGTTGAGGCAGTAGAATTGCTTGAACCCAGAAAGCAGAGGTTGCAGTCAGCTGAGATTGTGCCACTGCACTCCAGCCTGGGTGACAGAGTGAAACCTGGCTCAAAAAAAAAAAAAAAAAGATCTTTAAGAAAGATTTTATTTTGATCACTAAAGACAAATTCAGCTGATTTTTTTAATGAGAAAAAGGAGAAAATGTTCAGAGTGTGTGTCTGGCTGTGTGATAGGTAAGAAAAGAAAGCACCATCTGGCCAGGTGTGGTGGCTCATGCCTGTAATCCAAGCAGTTGGGGAGGTTGAGTCAGGTGAAGCACATGAGGTCAGGAGTTCATGACCAGCCTGACCAACATGGAGAAACCCTGTCTCTACTAAAATACAAAATTAGCCAAGCATCGTGGCACATGCCTGTAATCCCAGCTACTCGGGAGGCTGAGGCAGGAGAATCACTTGAACCCAGGAGATGGAGGTTGCAGTGAGCCGAGATCACACCATTGCTCTCCAACCTGGGCAACAAGAGTGAAACTGTCTCAAAAAAAAAAAAAGGGAAAGAAAGAAAACACCATCTGAGACACAATGGGAAGGGTGTTTTGTTTTGTTTTGTTTTCATAAACTGTTCCTTGAGCACACAAAAAATAGAGAATTTTAATAATTACAAATATTTTCTAGGATTATCTATGTGTTTCATCTTTCCCATCTGTTTTCTTTCTTCTATGCATTTCTTCCCTTTGGCTTTTCCTGGGCTGCATCTTATATATGAAACTGGTAAATGTAACTACAGTGTTTTGCTGAGTTCTGTATCTCTACCAAATTATTGAGCTTCAGGGAGGTTATGGGAGTCCCCAGTTTTCAAACAGTAGCTCAGAAACATAGATGGGCCCATGGGGTTTGTGACTAACGTCTGCAGTGAGGACAATGTTGTGGGACCGAGCCCTGAATCAGGGTCTGTGCTGACTCTGGGCGGTGTCAGAATTCGAATGTTAGACAATGAGTTATTGTTGGAGAATTGTGTGATGTTCAGCAAACTCTACAGATTTGGTGCCAGAAAAAAAATATCACGGAGGCATGGCCTGGAGTTAAACTCTGGGTGTTTGGGAATGGGAGGCTCTGCTCTCCTGTACACAGGCTGTC
>NW_016841140.1:0-2427 GCF_001698545.2 Rhinopithecus bieti
ATCAGATGGTTGTAGATGTGTGGAGTTATTTCTGAGGACTCTGTTCTGTTCCATTGGTCTATATATCTGTTTTGGTACCAGTACCATGCTGTTTTGTTTACTGTAGCCTTGTAGTTTGAAGTCAGGTAGCGTGATGCCTCCAGCTTTGATCTTTTTGCTTAGAATTGTCTTGGCTATACAGGCTCTTTTTTGGTTCTATATGAAATTTAAAGTACTTTTTTTTTTCTAATTCTGTGAAGAAAGTTAATGGTAGCTTGATGGGGATAGCATTGAATCTATAAATTACTTTGGGCAGGTTTGGCCATTTTCACGCTATAGATTCTTCCTATCCATTAACATAGACTGTTTTTCCATTTGTGCCCTCTCTCATTTCCTTGAGCAGTGGTTTGTAGTTCTTCTTGAAGAGCTTCTTCACATCTCTTGTAAGTTGTATTCCTAGGTTTTGTATTCTCTTTGTAGCAATTGTGAATGGGAGTTCACTCATGCTTTGGCTCTCTGTTTGTCTGTTGTTAGTGTATAGGAATGCTTGTTATTTTTGTACATTGATTTCAATGTACAAAATATCCTGAGACTTTGCTGAAGTTGCTTATCAGCTTAAGGAGATTTGGGGCTGAGACAATGGGGTTTTCTAAATATACAATCATGTCATCTGCAAACAGAGACAATTTGACTTCCTCTCTTCCTATTTGAATACCTTTTATTTCTTTCTCTTACCTGATTTCCCTGGCCAGAACTTCTAATACTGTGTTAAATAGGAGTGGTGAGAGAGGGTATGCTTGTCTTGCGATGGTTTTCAAAGGGAATGCTTCCAGCTTTTGCCCACTTAGAATGATATTGCCTGTGAGTTTGTCACACATAGCTCTTATTATTTTGAGATATGTTCCATCAGTACCTAGTTTATTCACAGTTTTTAGCAGGAAGGGGTGTTGAATTTTATCGAAGGCCTTTTCTACATCCATTGAGATAATCATGTGGTTTTTGTCACTGGTTCTGTTTATGTGATGGATGACGTGTATTGATTTGCATATGTTGAACCAGCCTTACATCTCAGGGATGAAGCCAGCGTGATTGTGGTGGATAAACTTTTTGATGTGCTGCTGGATTGGGCTTGCCAGTACTTTACTGAGGATTTTTGCATCAATGTTCATCAGGGATATTGGCCTGAAATTTTTGTTGTTGTTGTTGTGTCTCTGCCAGGTTTTGGTATGAGGATGATGCTGGCCTCATAAAATGAGTTAGAGAGGAGTCCCTCTTTTTCTATTGTTTGGAATAATTTTAGAAAGAATGGTATGAGCTCCTCTTTGTACCTCTGGTAGAATTCGGATACGCATCCATATGGTCCTGGACTTTTTTTGGTTGGTAGGCAATTAATTACTGCCTCAATTTCAGAACTTGTTATTGGTCTGTTCAGGGATTTGACTTCTTCCCAGTTTAGTCTTGAGACGAATGTTCAGAAATTTAACCATTTCTAGAAGTTTATTTTCATTTCAATAACAAGTAGCATAATAGATTTAAAATTACGTACCAATGTCTTCTTCATTATATGTGGTAATAAAGTGCCAAAAAAACAAGCTACAAGCTGTTTGTGGCCTAAGATATGCAAAGAATTAATTTTTGTGCTGGCATATACTGTAATTAGAAATTGTTCTGTGCATCATGATTAAACCAGTAACTATGGTAACGAGAGCAGGAAAGCACAAGTGCAAAAGGAAAGAGCCCGAGTAAGTCAGGGATAAGCTGTGTTTCATCTTTCTTTTTAAGTCTTTGTAATAAACAGAACTATCTAGAAAATATATACGAATTTTTATTCCAATTCTTATCACTCATTTACAATAGATTAAAATACATTATTCCTTGAACACACACACACACACACACGTACAAGACAGAACAGACACAGATTATCACATTTGGAGAGCATATAGCTCTTAACAATATTATCAAGGGAATACTATTACAATCTATGTACATCTCCCTCATTTTCATAGGGCTGTATGAAGAAAATGATGGAGCAGAACACTCGAGTAAGGAATCCACAGCTTTTGACTTTTCACTTTTGCCTTTTGGCCACAAATTTTCAGCAAAACTGCTTGTCTCTTAGTTACATGAATGATAAATTCACATTAACAGGCAACACACATGAATAGAAAGAAAAGCAGCAGTAACACCATTCCTAATAACGCATTTTGTAGGCTTTACCCACTTCAGTCTTCAACAGACATAAATACAGAAACAATTTGACTTCCTCTCTTCCTATTTGAATACCTTTTCAAATAGGAAAGGTATTCGCAGTTTCAGAGACCTTGAATCCTTAGGCTTCATATACATTTCTGTTTTTTTGGTCCCCAAACCATCAAGTGGTATGAGAACTAATTAGAGCAGTTTCAAAGGAGAACACCAATCAAAACTGATTAAAGGTTTAAAAAG
>NW_016841141.1:0-452 GCF_001698545.2 Rhinopithecus bieti
CTTTCCATGTAGTTGTGTGGTTTTGAGTGAGTTTCTTAATCCTGAGTTCTAATTTGATTGCACTGTGGTCTGAGAGACAGTTTGTTGTGATTTCTGTTCTTTTACATTTGCTGAGGAGTGCTTTACTTCCAATTATGTGGTCAATTTTAGAATAAGTGTGATGTGGTGCTGAGAAGAATGTATATTCCGTTGATGGGGTGGAGAGTTCTGTAGATGTCTATTAGGTCTGCTTGGTGCAGAGCTGAGTTCAAGTCCTGATATCCTTGTTAACCTTCTGTCTCATTGATCTGTCTAATATTGACAGTGGGGTGTTAAATTCTCCCATTATTCTTATGTGGGAGTCTAAGTCTCTTTGTAGGTGTCTAAGAAGTAGGTTTATGAATCTGGGTGCTCTTGTATTGGGGGCATATATATTTAGGATAGTAAGCTCTTCTTGTTGAATTGATTCCTTT
>NW_016841142.1:0-2179 GCF_001698545.2 Rhinopithecus bieti
AATAGCACCAGTGCACTCCAGCCTGGGTGACAGAGCAAAACTCCGTAAAAATTAATTAATTAAAAATAAGAAAAAAAGAAAATTCAGGCTGGGCGTGGTGGTTCACAGCTATAATCCCAGCACTTTGGGAGGCCAAGGCGGGCAGATCACCTGAAGTCAGGAGTTCAAGACCAGCCTAGCCAACATGGTGAAACCCCATATCTACTAAAGATACAAAAATTAGCTGGGCGTGGTGGTGCACGCCTGTAATCCCAGCTACTTGGGAGGCTGAGGCAGGAGAATTGCTTGAACCTGGAAGGCGGAGGTTGCAGTGAGCCCAGATCTTGCCAGTATACTCCAGCCTCAGCAACAGAGTGAGACTCTGTCTCAAAAAAAAATACTAAAATCAGTCTGAAAAATTCACGTGAGTATAATTACTCCTGCGTTGATTATGTACCTACATTTAGACATGCTACAAATTCTTAAATACTGTTCAAAGTTGTTAAGAGTAAAGACATTTTGGATCACCTCTTTGTGTACAATTCATAAATTTATAGGGCTATATTTAGACCTTTAATCAAATATACATTTCACAGTCAATGTGGTAACTTTTTGAAGTTTAATAGCAACAAATTGGCTGGACAGGGTGGCACACACCTGTAATCATAGCCCTTTGGGAGGCCGAGGCGGGTGGATTGCTTGAGCTCAAGAGTTTGAGACCAGCCTGTACATATGATGAGACCCCGTCTCTACAAATACAAGAAAAATTAGCTGGACATGGTGGCACGTGCCTGTGGTGCTAGCTACTCGGGAGGCTGAGGCAGGAGGATTGCTTGAGCCCAGGAGGTCCAGGCTGCAGTGAGCCTAGATCACACCACTGCACTCCAGCCTGGGTGACAGAGCAAGACCCTGTCCCCAAAAAAACTCAAATATATTAACAACTTCATGCTGATTAAGAGTGCCTGTTAGGTACCGTGTTTTAAGAGACAGGCCTTATTACTTCGTCCTCCTCCTGAGGAAACTGAGATTTAGGAACCTTAGCTGAGAAGTTAAGGAACCTCTTCCAGGTCATTCATTCTTTTTTTTCTTTTTCTGAGACGGAGTCTTGCTCTGTCGCCCAGGCTGGAGTGCAGTGGTGCAATCTCGGCTCACTGCAAGCTCTGCCTCCCGGGTTCATGCCATTCTTCTGCCTCAGCCTCCTGAGTAGTTGGGACTACAGGCGCCCACCACCACACCCAGCTAATTTGTTGTATTTTTGGTAGATACGGGGTTTCACCATGTTAGCCAGGATGGTCTCAATCTCCTGACCTTGTGATCCGCCTGTCTCAGCCTCCCAAAGTGCTGGGATTACAGGCGTGAGCCGCCACACCCAGCCCAAGGTCATTCATTCTTTTAACTTGTATTTATTGAACGCTTTATATCATACACTGTTCTAAATGCTAGGGTTGCAGGCGTGAACAAGATAAGCCAGGTCACCATGTTCGTGGAGTTTGCATTCTAGTAGAAATAAATGTTTTATGTGATACTAGCTATGAAGAAAACAATAAAAGCAGAATGATATGAGGCGTTGCACTAGGCCAGTTAGTGTGGAAAGGCCTCTGTGAGGAGGTAACGTTTAAACCAAGACTAAAATGAAGGCGGGAGGAGTCACATAATTACTCTATCCCAGCTCTCCTATTACTTGTTCTGTGATATTATGGGAAATCCCCTATTTTGGCACATTTTATATATCTGAAAATGAAAGAGCCAAAAAATAAAATCAACCGGGATTAAAATTTGAACAGAAGCTGCCTCTCTTCCACCCAGGTAACCTAAAAGCGGGGGATCGGAATGGCATCGAGTCCCAGGCACTGTGGGGCAGGAAGTGAGTGTATCTATTGCTGCATAACAAGTTACCCCAAAACTCTGTGACTTAACAACAATCATTTATTATTTCTCAAAGTTTCCTTAGGTCAAGAATTTAGGGCACAGTGGAGATGGCTTGTTCCTACTCCACAATGTCTAGGCCAGTGGTTCTCAACCATAGCCACTTATCCCCTCTCACCTCCCACCTGGGGACATTTGGCAACATCTGGAGGTATTTTTGGTTTTACAACTTGGAAATTGCAACTGGTATCTAGAGGGTTGAGGCCAGGAATGCTCCTTCACATCCTATGGTGCCCAGGAGACCCCTGCACACACACAAAATGAAGAATTTTCT
>NW_016841143.1:0-456 GCF_001698545.2 Rhinopithecus bieti
GTGCAAAGTGATATTTGGGAGCTCATGGAGGGCAATGGTGAAAAAGGAAATATCCTCAGATCAAAACTGGAAAGAAGCCTTCTGAGAAACTGCATTGCGATGTGTGAATGCAACTCGCAGAGTTGCAGGTTTCTCTTCAGTCACCGGTTTGCTAACACAGTTTTCTGCCAATCTGCAATGTGATTCTTCTTAGTGCAATGAAGCTTACGGTGACAAAGGAAATATCCTGAGATGAAATCTGGAAAGAAGCTTTCTTAGACAACTCTTGGTGATGTGTGAAATCATCTCACAGAGTTCCACTTATGTTTCGTCTAGCAGTCCATTAACACTGTCTTTGAGGAACCTGAGAAGGTTTTCTTTGGATCACAGTGAGGCCTACGCAGAGAATGAAATTATCATCAGTTCAAAACTTGAAAGAAGCTTTCTGAGAAACTTCTTTGTTATCTGTGAATTCAA
>NW_016841144.1:0-1680 GCF_001698545.2 Rhinopithecus bieti
GTTCTCAGAAGTTTTCTTTCCAGTTTTGATTTGAGGATATTTTCTTTTTCACCATAGCCGTTAATGAGCTCCCAAATATCACTTTGCAGAATCCACGAAAACAGTGTTAGCAAACTGTTCCAAGAAGGGAAGGGTGGACATCTGTGTGATGAAGTCACACATCGGAAAGTAATCTCTCAGAAAGCTTCTCTCTAGTTATTATGTGAGGATATTTCCTTTTTCACCACGGGCCCCTATGGGCTCCCAAATATCACTTTGCAGAATCCACGATAACAGTGGTAGCATACTATTCTAAGAAGGGAAGGGTGGAACTCTGTGTGATGAAGTCACACATCAGAAAGCAATCTCTCAGAAAGCTTCTCTCTTGTTATTATCTGAGGATATTTCCTTTTTCACCATGGGCCCCTAGGGCTCCCAAACATCACTGTGCAGATTTCACGAAAAGAGTGCTAGCAAACTGCTTCCTGAAGTCTAAGTTTTAAGTCCGTGAGATGAATTCACAGGCCAGAAAGAAGTTTCACAGAAAGCTTCTTTCACGTTTCGAACTGATGATATTCTCTTTCTCAGTGTAGGCCTCAGTACGATCCAAAGAAGCCCTTCCCAGGTTCCTCAAAGACAGTGTTAATGGACTGCTCCAAGAAACATGAGTGTATCTCTGTGAGATGAATTCACCCATCATCAAGAAGTTCCTAAGAAATCTTCTTTGTAGTTTTCATCTGAGGATATTTCCTCCGTCAGTGTAAGCTTCATTGCACTAAAAAGTATCCCATTGCACATTTCCAGAAAACTTTGTTAGCAAACTGATCACAGAAGAGAAACGTGTAACTTTGTGAGTTGCATTCACTTATGGGAAAGCAGTTTCTCAGAGGGCTTCTTTCCTGTTTTGATCTGAGGACATTTCCTTTTTCACCATAGCCCACAAAGAGCTCCCAAATATCACTTTGCAGAATCCACGACAACAGTGTTGGAAAAGTGTTCCACTAAGGGAAGTGTGGAACTCTGTGTGATGAAGTCACACTTCAGAAAGCAATCTCTCAGAAGTCTTCTCTCTAGTTATTATGTGAGGGTGTTTCCTTTTTCACCATGGATCCCTATGGGCTCCCAAATATCACTTTGCAGAATCCATGACAACAGCGTTCGCAAACAGTTCCAAGAATGGAAGGGTGGAACTTTGTGTGATGAAGTCACACATCAGAAAGCAATCTCTCAGAAAGCTTCTCTCTAGTTATTTTCTGAGGATATTTCCTTTTTCACAATGGGCCCCTATGGGCTCCCAATATCACTTTGCAGTATCCACGACTACAGTGTTAGCAAACTCTTCCAATAAGGGAAGGGTTGAAATTTGTGTGATGAATTCACACATCAGAATGCAATCTCTCAAAAAGCTTCTCTCTCTTGTTACTATCTGATTACAATTCCTTTTTCACCATGGGCCCCATGGGCTCTCAAATATCACTTTGCATATTCCACGAAAAGAGTGTTAGCAAACTGCTTCCTGAGGTCTAAGTTGTAAGTCTGTGAGATGAATTCACAGATCAGAAAGAAGTTTCTCAGAAAGCTTCTTTCACGTTTTGAAGTGATGATATTTCCTTTTTCAGCGTTGGCCTCATTAGGATCCAAAGAAGCACTTTTCAGGTTCCTCAAAGAGAGTGTTAATGGACTGCTCCACGAAACATAGGT
>NW_016841145.1:0-979 GCF_001698545.2 Rhinopithecus bieti
CCCTGAAAGATTCTTTCACTTTTGAACTGATGATATTTCCTTTATCAGCGTTGGCCTCAATGCGATCCAAAGAAGTTATCACAGGTTCCTCAAAAACAGTGATAATGGACTGCTGCATGAAACATATGTGTAACTCTGGGAGATGAATTCACACATCACCAAGAAGTTTCTAACAAAGCTTCTTTCTAGTTTACATCTCAGGATATTTCCTTTGTCACCGCAAGTTCATTGCGTTCAGAAGCATCCCAATGCAGATTTCCTGAAAACTGTATTAGCAAACTGAACAATGAATAGAAACGTGTAACTCTGTGAGTTGCATTCACACCTCCAAATGCAGTTTCTCAGAAAGCTTCTTTCCAGTTTTCATCTGAGGATATTTCCTTTTTCACCAGAGCCCTCAAAGAGCTTCCAAATATCAATTTGCAGAACACAAGATACCAGGGTTAGCAAACTGTTCCAACAAGGGAAGTGTGGACCTCTGTGTGATGAAGTCACTCAACAAAGAGCCATCTCTCCGTAAGCTTCTCTCCTGTTGTTATCTGAGAATATTTCCTTTTTCACCATGGGCCCATATGGGCTCCCAAATCTCACTTTGCAGATTCCACGAAAAGAGTGTTAGCAAACTGCTTCCTGAGAACTCAGCTGTACCTCTGTGAGAGGAATTCACAGATCACAAAGAAGTTTCTCAGAAAGCTTCTATCACGTTTTGAACTGATGATATTTCCTTTAACAGCGTAGGCCTCAATGCTACCCAAAGAAGTCCTCTCAGGTTCCTCAAAAACAGTGATAATGGACTGCTGCATGAAACATAAGTGTAACTCGGTGAGATGAATTCACACATCACCAAGAAGTTTCTAACAAAGCTTCTTTCTAGTTTTCATCTGAGGATATTTCCTTTGTCACCACAAGCTGCATTGCGTTAGCAAGGATCCCTATGCAGATTTCCAGAAAACTGTGTTAGCAAACTGAACACTGAAGA
>NW_016841146.1:0-689 GCF_001698545.2 Rhinopithecus bieti
AATGTGGGAGGCAGAGTTTGCAGTGAGCTGAGATCATGCCATTGCACTCCAGCGTGGGTGACAGAGTGAGACTTTTTTCTCAAAAAAATAAAATATCAATGCTGAAGATACAACATTGATTTTTTTCATGTGGAGAGAACACTTTTTTTTCAGGCTGCAAAGCTGAATCTTGCTGAATTTAAAGAGAGATTCTGCTGCTTTAATTTCCTAATTATCTTGACTTTTTAAAAAAAAATTTTATGTGTATTCTAACTATGTGTCACACCCCTTCTTCTTCTTGCTCTATTATGGCTACTGGTTTCTCACTTATCTCCATGTGATGTCATTTCACATGGTACTTTGTAGGTTCCGATGAGAAAGTTGGTACTTTTTAATGCATTGAAAAATTGGTTTTAACTAGAGTGTTTGCTTATTAACATAACTTTCAGATTAGTTAATTAAAAGACATAACACTTTCCACAATAATGTATCACTTAGCGTAGAATATATATCAGTGAGAAGAATATCAGCATGGTTTGTTTATAAAAGGAAAACCTTGTTAGATTCTCACACAAAGAGTGAAAAATATAGTTTGCTAAAATAGATGTCTTAGAAGTTTAATTTTTAAGAGTTGATTGTAAGTGAAGAATTTCAAATTTAATTTTATAACGTACTTATACCATGACTTGTGTTTCTGTACAATATCTTCC
>NW_016841147.1:0-743 GCF_001698545.2 Rhinopithecus bieti
TTTATTTAGTTATTTTTTTAAAATTTTATTATTGACATAAATTTTATTTATTGAGTCAATTTGTTCAGGTAAGTACTAGGGAAGCTTCGTAACTTTTGAGGATGTTTTTATATGCAAAATATATCAACAAACATGACAGTGCTTGCTGTGTAACAGATGCTCCATAATAAGGCAGAAATATTCGTGCTGAACTTAGTTTGTAACTTTGATTCAGAAATGAAAAATACCATTGGGCCAGGTGCAGTGACTCAGGTCTATAATCCCAGCACTTTGGAAGGCAGAGTTGGGCAGATCACAAGGTCAGGTGATGAGACCATCCTGGCTAACACAGTGAAACCCTGTCTCCACTGAAAATACAAAAAATTAGCCAGCCATGGTAGTGGATGCCTGTAGTTGCAGCTACTCAGGTTGCTGAGGCAGGTGAATGGCTTGAATCTGGGAGGCGGAGCTTGCAGTGAGCCAATATTGCACCACTGCACTCCAGCCTGGGCAACAGAACTGGACTCTGTCTCAAAAAAAAAAAAAAAATAAAAAATAATACCGACTGGGCATGGTGGCTCTTGCCTGTAATGTCAACACTTTGGGAGGCCGAGGTGGGTAGGTCACCTGAAGTCAGGAGTTCAAGACCAGCCTGGCTAACATGGTGAAACCCCAGCTCTACCAAAATACAAAAATTAGCTAGGCATGATGGCAGGTGCCTGTAACACCACCTCCTTGGAAGGTTGAGACATGAGAATTGCTTG
>NW_016841148.1:0-2194 GCF_001698545.2 Rhinopithecus bieti
CTCAACTGTCACAGCCTCTACAAGGCCTTTTCTGACAGGCTTTTCTAAAGAACACCACCTCATCAATCTCAAACAATTGATTTGTTTTCTTCAGAGTACTTGTCACTGTCTAATGTAATTTTTTTTTTTTTTTCTTGAGACAGAGTGTTGCTCTGTGCCCCAGGCTGCAGTGCAGTGGCACAATCTCAGCTCACTGTAACCTCCACCTCCTGGGTTCAAGCGATTCTCCTGCCTCAGCTTCCCGACTAGCTGGGTCAGGCAATTCTCCTGCCTCAGCCTCCCGAGTAGCTCATGCCACCATGCCCGGCTAGTTTTTGTATTTTTACTAGAGATGGCATTTCGCCACATTGGCCAGGCTGGTCTCGAGCTCCAGACCTCAAGTGATCTGCCTGCCTCGGTCACCCAAAGTGCTGAGATTACAGGCATGAGGCACTGTGCTGAGCCCCTAATACAATCTTATTTCTTTTGCATTCACATATTTATGGTCCGGCCCTGCCTGTGGAGTCCAAATGCTATGAATGAGGGTAACCTTGTGTGTATTATTCACTTTTGTCCCAGGCACCAAAAGCAGAGCCTGATATATAAAAGGGTCTCAATTTTTGTTGAGCGGCTGATTGAACGGCTATGATAGAGCAACCAAAGTATAGTCTCCTAACTATCCCAGCAGCACAGAAACCTTTGCCTCTGACCACTTTCTGTGCCAGGGACTATAGAAAGGGCCTATTATGTTTCTAATTTGTACTTTTTCCTGTTATCAGGAATGTTCTAAACATCAAGTAACATTCCTGATAACAGGAAAAAGTACAAATTAGAAAAATAACTATGAAGGCTTTTGTTTCCATAAAAACACTTCAGAACTCACCCAGAAATGTAATAATAAAATCCCTCCTGTTAACAATTAGGAAGGCACTATAGCATGGTGGATAATGATGTAAGCTATTGGGTTAGACTGCCTGGATGCAAATCCAGCTCTACCACTTACTAACAGTGCAACTTTGCATAAATTCACCTCTCTGAGACTCAGCTTTTTCAGCAGTAAAATGTGAAAAATAAAATCAACGAGAGTTGATACGAGCATTAAACATCTTGATCCATTTGAAGAACTTCGACTGCTGCCTGACACATGGTGACTGCAGTTAAAATGAGTCATTACTGTTATCTATCATCATTAATTTTATTAAGCAATAAACTTGAGTTGGGGACTTGATGATGTGACCCTTGCAACAGAGGACAGCTGAGACGGTGCACGCGCCCCCTCCACACACACCCCTGCACACTCACACATATGGCAATCCTCCCGTTGAAGGAGGTGCCACTGGGAAATTCCCTACAGGACACCTCAGAAACCCTTTCTTCACAGTCCTGGACAGGGAAAATTCAGTTCCCTCCTCAAGATAGAAACAGCTGCTGTTGACAAAAGTTACATGTGTATGTGCACTTACATAATGCAAATTCAACATACACACTTAACAATAAAGAAAAAAGAAATCTGAAATGGTGGTGGGGGGGTGTCTAATCTGTTAGGAAAGTTAACAAATAAGGAAGTGAGAATTATGTAATATTTTTTCATAAGCATTCTAATACAGGACCTTATTGTTTTAGTAAAACACCTGAATATATATGAATAATACAGTATTTCAAATACTGCTCTGATATCTTGAGAAAAAATAATTTTTAAGAGGAACAAAAAGTACTGATGAGTTGTCACAAAGTTGGCATATGTTCCAGCAAAAATGTGTTTGACTTGAACATCCACAAGGTCTAAAAGAAAGTCATAAATCCATGCTTAAGAGTTTTTAGAAGTAAAAATAAATCTGATGTATTACCAAGCCAAATTTACTTACATACTGGCAATTTATATTCTCCTAAATGGATTTTGACTACAAACGCATAAAAGATTAATTTTTTTCTTTTTTCCCTCTCATCATATTGAAATAAATGATCAGTTTTGATCAGATTACATGTCATATATTCACTTAGTCTAAAATTTAGTTTTTCATGCACTTGCATAATGCAGCCATGTGGCCATGCTTTAGAAGACATTTGATTAAATATATAAAAGTCCATTGTTCTGGTTGCTTCTTTACTTTCTTAATAAACTTGCTTTCACTTTATGGAAAAAAAGTGTATTGTTCTGATGCTTATGTAATCAAGTTAGGATCCTCTTCTGTATTACCTTAATCTTTTTAATTTT
>NW_016841149.1:0-772 GCF_001698545.2 Rhinopithecus bieti
CCCCTGGTGCCTGGTAGCCACCTGGGCCTTGAGTGTCCACATATGTTCTGATTTCCACTTTTGGCCTGAGTGTTCTTCTAGGGCCTGAGTGCCACCTGGGTCCTGATGTTCACCAGGAACCTAGGTATCAACTTGGGGCTTGATGTTCACCTGGGGCCTGATGTCCTTGTGAGACTTGATATTCACCAAGAGCCTGGGCATCCACCTGTGGCATGATGTTCAGATGGTGACTAGGAATTCCCCTAAGGCTTGATGTCCACCTGGGGCATAGATAACCACCTATAGCCTAGTGTCCACCTGGAGCCTAGGTGTCAACCTGGGGCATAATGGACATAATGTCTTTTTGGGGCCTGCTGTCCACCTGCAGACTGGTGTCTGCCTGGGGCCTGGTATCCACCTGGGGTCTGGTGTCTGCCTGGGGCCTAGTGTTCACCTGAAGCCTGAGTATGAACCTTGGACCTGATGTATGCCTGGGGACTATTATCCACCTGGGGACTAGCATTCATCTGGGACCTCATGTCCACCTAAGCCCTGGGTGTCAACCTGGTACCTAATGGCCACCAGGGATCTATGTACTCACTTGGGGCCTGGTGCTCCCCTAGCGCCTAGGTATACACCTGGGGAATGGTGTCCAGGTGGAGGTGGATGTCTTCCTTGGTGTTGGTGTTCACCTGGGGACAAGGGTGTCCCTGGGGACTGGTGTTCACCTGGAGCCTCATGTGCACCTTGGACCTGCTGTCTACCTAGGGCCTGATGTCCATGTTAAGGCTGG
>NW_016841150.1:0-828 GCF_001698545.2 Rhinopithecus bieti
TTTCTAGATTCATCTGAGGATACTTCCTTTGTCACCGTAAGCTTTATTGCGCTAAGAGGTATCCCATTGCAGATTTCCCGAAAACTTAGTTACCAAACTGATCACTGAAGAGAAACGTGTAACTCTGTGAATTGCATTCACTCACGGCATTGCAGTTTCTCCGAAGGCTTCTTTCCAGTTTTGACCTGAGGATATTTCCTTTTTCACCATAGCCTCAATGAGCTCCCAAATATACCTTTGCAGAATCCACGACAACAGTATAAGGAAATTGAAGGCAGACATCAGAAAGCAATCTCTCAGAAAGCTTCTCTCTATTTATTATGTGAGGATATTTCCTTTTTCATCATGGGCCCCTATGGGCTCCCAAATATCACTTTCCAGAATCCACAGAAAGAGTGTTAGCGAACTGCTTCCTGGAGTCTAAGTTCCAAGTCTGTGAAATGAACTCACAGATCAGAAAGAAGTTTCTCAGAAGGCTTCTTTCACGTTTTGAACAGATGAAAATTCCTTTCTCAGCGTAGTCCTCAATGCGATCCAAGGAAGCTCTTCTCATGTTCCTCAAATATAGTGGTAATGGACTGCTCCACGAAATATAAGTGTAACTCTGTGAGATGAATTCACACATCACCAAGAAGTTTCTAAGAAACCTTCTTTCTAGTTTTCATATGAGGATATTTCCTTTGTCACCGTAAGCTTCATTGCGCTAGGAGGTATAGCATTGCAGATTTACAGAAAACTTAGTTAGCAAACTGATCACTGAAGAGAAACGTGTAGCTCAGTGAGTTGCAATCACACATTGCAACGCAGTTTCTCAGAAGGCTTCTTTCC
>NW_016841151.1:0-2427 GCF_001698545.2 Rhinopithecus bieti
AGCTTTCTACTTATGGCTAGCCGTTTTTCCCAGCACCATTTATTAAATAGGGGATTCTTTGCCCATTTCTTGTTTTTCTCAGGTTTATCAAAGATCAGATGGCTGTAGATGTGTGGTATTATTTCTGAGGACTCTGTTCTGTTCCATAGGTCTATATCTCTGTTTTGGTACCAGTACCATGCTGTTTTGGTTATCAATTCCCCTTTAATAAGAAATTCGAAAGCTTTCTCTGAAGCTTCCAGCAGGTTAAGCTTTCTTCTCATTGGCTAGACCTGTATCTCCTGGCTCCACCTAGTGGCTAGCATGTTTTCCTGGGGACATCACTGCCCTAACAAAATTGGGGTGTTGTTAGCACCTGAGAAATGAGAGAAGGGATCGAGGGAAGGCAACTAACAACATAGACCACAAGATTGTAGAACTCACCTTGGATAAAGTGAATCACATAGACAAACATGGATATAAAAATAATCTTTTGGCCAGGCGCAGTGGCTCATGCCTGTAATCCCAGCACTTTGGGAGGCCAAGGCAGGTTGATCACAAGATCAAGAGATAGAGATCATCCTGGTCAAAATGGTGAAACCCCGTCTCTTTTAAAAACACAAAACTTAGCTGGGTGTTGTGGTGCAGGCCTGTAGTCCCAGCTGCTCGGGAGGCTGAGGCAGGAGAATCGCTGGAACCTGGGAGGCAGAAGTTGCAGTGAGCCAAGATCGTGCCACTGCACTTCAGCCTGGAGACAGAGCAAGACACTATCTCAAAATAATAATAATAATAATAATAATAATAATAATTTTTTTGTCCAGTCCTTTGGGAGGCCAGGGGTTTGAGAACAGCTTGGGCAACATATCAAGACACTATCTCCACAAAAAAAATATATAAAAGTTAGCCAGGTGTGGTGGTGTGAGCCTGTAGTGCCAGCTACTTGGGAGGCTGAAGTGAGCGGATCACTTGAACCCAGGAGTTCAAGTCTGCAGTGAGCTATGATCGTACTGGTGCACTCCAGCCTGGGCAACAGAGTGAGACCCTGCCTCCAGTAATTTTTTATATTGTGTTTAATGTTATGGGAATTATTCACTAACCCAACAAATATGTGTTAAACACCCAAAATGTTATAGGTCTAAGGACTCTTCTCTGGACCCATTTTGATTCAAAATGATCTAACCTAAATCAAATAATGAAGGTATATCTTAATATTCTTTACAGCATACCACACTGGTCAAAACCAGTCAATTCTTTTAACAGTTATGTTGAATGAAAGAAAACACATAGAAAAACAAAGATGTTGAGTAATGAAGTGGGAACAGAGCCCCACCCCACCCCCCACCAATTCACTAGATCAATTAATGACTGAAAAGGCTTTTCTTAAAATTTAAAAACAAATTGACTTGAGACTGAGATTAAGGGTTAAAAGGAAAGGCCCTTCTCCCTCTCAGTCTTTGGCGGTGAAACAAAGAGATCAGTTGGAATTTCACAGAATTAATGGGATATCTCTTGTTTTCTGATCACTAATGAATAACCTGGTTGAAATAAAACTCTCTTCTTTGCCAAGGTGCTTTTTCTCCCTTTTGATGAATAATCATTTACCTACAGCAATGCAGACTTATTAGCACAGAAATGTTATTCATACTCAGAAAGAACAATGCATTAAAAATAGGAACAGAAAGAGGTGGACTAAGCAGATGGTATTCTGGACTTTGAGTCCCAGAGTAAAAATTTAATTCTCTATTGTCCCAAACTCCAAGGGACTATCCAATTCCTTTTATTTCACTAGAATTCAATTGTATTGACTGTTTTCAAATACATGGGTAATTGACTGAGGATCAAAAATCTTTTGTGATATGTTGAAGACTTTTACCACAAAGTTTTTTTTTAACATAATTCAATCTGCCTGTTAGAGATTGGAATAGTCGAAAGACAGAAAATTCCCAAGGATTCCAGGATTCTGTGTTACACACTGTTGTCTGGATCTCTAGGTTTGGTTACCTTAACTGTTTAAAGTCTTTCCCAGGTACACTGTGAATGGAGCATAGAGGATTGTTTTCCACAACCCCCTGGTTAATTGTACTCACTAGGGTTCTGGGAATCAGGTGGAGTCAGGAACCAGAACATTGCTGGGAGGTGGCAAGGCACCTGACAAGCCTTTAAAAACTACCAATGCCTGCCCCCCAACAGCTTAGTGAATGTGGTCAATTTCATCAGCTAAAAGAATAAGAATTTTTAATAAAATCATAAAGGTATTAACTAATTGAAACATAAAGTCTCCTTTTATGTATACAACTTCCTTCTATAACATACCTGGAAAGTAGTTAGGAAAACATTGAATACCAGCAATCGTGGGAATGTAATTATTTCTCAAAATAACTTGTTTAATTTTCTAGCAAATTTAGTAGTTTGGAATATTATTATTATTATTTTTTTTAATTATACTTT
>NW_016841152.1:0-1026 GCF_001698545.2 Rhinopithecus bieti
TGTGTGCAATCCATCTCCAGAACCCTCTTCACCCTGCAAAATTGAATCTGGACCCGTTAAACAACAGCTCCCCATTCCTCCTCCCCGGTTCCTGGCAACCGCAATTCTGCTTCCTTCTCTATGGATGTGACTATTCTAGGAACCTCATATAAGTGCAATCACTGGTATCTGTCCTTTTGTGTCTACCTTCTTTCACTCAGCAGAATGTCTTCAGGCTTTGTGCATACTGTAGCGTGTGTCAAAACTTCCTTTTTCAGGCTGAATGATACTTGAGAATCAAAATCTCCTCTCCCAAACACCACGCCAGCAACAGTGTCTGAGAGGCCCAGGGAGGGGCAGGGCTGGGGTTTTGGGGAGAGGCTCTCCTCTCAAAGCCAGATCCCCCATCTATCCCCTCAGTGCCAGCACCAGCCAGGGCCTCCTCTCATGGCTTACTCCACCTGTCCCTCCTGTAGGAACTGCCCCTAAACCATGGGGTCAGTTTCTGTCTTTTGCCAACTCACCAGCTGGGGAGGGTCTACCCAGGGGACCCCCAACAGCTCCCTGATCAGGAATCAGCCTCCTGCCCTCCCCCTTCTGTGGACAGAGGTCACACTCCGTGGGAGGGCAGCCCCACAGAGGGCTGGCTGGAGGCACTGGTGGGAGCCCCGGCTCAGGGCCAGGGAAGCCACTTGTTTGGGCACAGAAGCTGGTGGCAGCACAGTGACACGGCCTCAGGAAGTGCCCACTGGTCTTTTTGCTTCTGGCCAAATGTGTCACTGCTCAGGGTGCTCAGGGACCCGCCAGGTGAAGGAGTGGAGAGGCGGCAATAGAGAGCCCATCACAGTCCAGGGGCTGAAGGACAGAGCAGGCATCACTCCCGTCCCGGTGTGGCAGCGCCCCCAGCCTAGCCCCCACGGGCGTCTTGGGGTGCAGAGGTGGGACAACCAGAGCCACTGGACAGACATGCCAAAACTTCTGGTGGCCCAGAGATATGCAAGTGAAATGTGTCAGGACCCAGGGAAAACATTCTGAGCTACAATAATA
>NW_016841153.1:0-985 GCF_001698545.2 Rhinopithecus bieti
GCATTCATACACACACACGCTTGTGCACACACAACACACGCATTCATACACACGCTTGTGCACACACCACACACGCATTCATACACACGCTTGTGCACACACAACACACGCATTCATACACACACACGCTTGTGCACACACAACACACGCATTCATACACGTGTGCACACACCACACACACATTCATACACACACACATATGCACACACAACATACATACACACACACACATTCTCACCCTAAAGTAATGGTTAATTTGGGTGGTTTATTCCACACTATTTTAATAAATAGCCTTCACTCTTCACACACAATCTACAAAAACCCCAGACTCAAAAGCGTTTCCCAAATTAGGACTAGGAATCACACAAGTGGGAAACCATCCTTGCAAGTGCCTCACGTGAGCCACACTCGCAGCACAAAGTCTCCGTCGTGTCAGATGGTCCGTGGGAATTTCCCAGGGCTCTGGAGGCCAGCGGGTCTGGAGGTAGACCTCATCAGCACTTCTGACAATGGCAATTTTTGTGCTCCTTACAACCAACAAGGGTATGATTTTTCCTGTCTCTCTTCCCTTCCTCACCCCTCCCTTCTCCTTCTCTTCCCTTTGTCTCTCCTCCCTCTCTTCCTACAAAAGAAATCACATGACATCAATTCCCTGATATTCAGATCAATCAGCTGGAGTGACAGGAAACACGTTTGCTCCCATTGGAAACAGCACGCGCTCCGGCAGAGATCAGGTGTTGTTGAAGCACGTTAGAACTGGCATGCATGGAGTCCGCTCCAAGGCACGCGTGCACATGCACACACACCCACAGCACCCCCAGGAGAAGCCACAGTCCAATGCACACGTGCACATGCACACCCACAGCATCACTGGGAGAAGCCACAGCCCAATGCACACGTGCACACACCCACACCCACACACACACCCACCGCATCCCTGGGAGAAACCGCAGCCCAATGCAGGCATGCACACGCACACACAGCC
>NW_016841154.1:0-448 GCF_001698545.2 Rhinopithecus bieti
ACCCAGAAGTCATTCAGGAGCAGGTTGTTCAGTTTCCATGTAGTTGAGCGGTTTTGAGTGAGTTTCTTAGTCCTGAGTTCTAGTTTGATTGCACTGTGGTCTGAGAGACAGTTTGTTATAATTTCTGTTCTTTTACATTTGCTGAGGAGTGCTTTACTTCCAATTATGTGGTCAATTTTGGAATAAGTGCGATGTGGTGCTGAGAAGAATGTATATTCTGTTGATTTGGGATGGAGAGTTTGTTCTGTAGATGTCTATTAGGTCTGCTTGGTGCAGAATTTCAATTCAATTCCTGGATATCCTTGTTAACTTTCTGTCTCATTGATCTGTCTAATGTTGACAGTGGGTGTTAAAGTCTCCCATTATTATTGTATGGGAGTCTAAGTCTCTTTGTAAGTCTCTAAGGACTTGCTTTATGAATCTGGGTGCTCCTGTATTGGGTGCATAT
>NW_016841155.1:0-2231 GCF_001698545.2 Rhinopithecus bieti
GAAAAGAAAAGAAAAGAAAAGAAAAAATTCAGTTCATCATGTATTCAAAGATTTATTTCTGGAATCTCTATTCTATTCCATTGTCCAATATGCCTATCCTATGCCAGCACCAGACTTTTGGTTACTGCAGCTTTGTAGTGGGTTTTATCATTGGGAAGTGTGAGCTCAGCTGGGAGCCATAAATAGCACCAGTGCAGGCTCAGGAGGGCATGGGGTTTTATCCTGAATATTTAAATCCTGAACTGTATTTATAGACTCAAATAACTTCTTTGAATCAAAAATGTATCTGGGATACTGGGAATGTATTGGAACTTTTTATACAATAATAGGTGGCTTTGGCACACTCACTTTTACAGTGTGATTTGTGGGTGGACTTCCAGGCAAGGGATGCAACGAGAACTGCTCCAAGGCTGAGATGCCAGGGCCAGGGCAGGGCACCTTGACTTCAGGGACACCAAGGAAGCTGCAGGAGAAATGTGGCTGTCAGTCTGTGGGATTTGAGTGGATCCATGTGGGCATATCTGTGAGACACCTCCTGAGGCTTCCAGAAAGGTTTGTGAAAGATCCCATGAATGAAGATAAGCCAGAGAAACACGTGTTCACCCAGGTTAGGTGATTTCAGAGAAGATGAGATGCTGCTAAAGCAGAGGCCCTCTACCTTGACTGTACATTGCGATCACTGAGAAAGCTTTGAAATGAACAACACTGAAGCCCAGGCACACCCCACATACATTACATTAGAATCAGTCAGGTGTGGGACTCAGACATCAGTCGTTTATGAAACTCCCTGGGTGACTCCAGTGGTGCTCCGGGCTTAGGAGCTCTGACCTAAGGCTCTGCCCCAGCACTGCCTGAGGATGTGTAGGAAAGCAGATTCTCCAGCTCTTCCCAGACTCACCAAATCAGAAGCTCCGGGAGAGGGGTGGGCAGTGCGAGCTTTAATAAGTTTACCAAGTTATTCTGATGCACACTAAAAATCACTGGGCTGATGTAACTACAAATCACCACCACCAACAGCAAGAATTTACCCATCACTAGGAGTTAAATAATATGGTTTTATCAAGTAAGACTCAGGTGTGAAAATATTCTCAGGTTATCACTTGGGCAGATTTTCTCCATGTTCCTGCATCACTGCAGCTGCTCTTCTGGATTTGTAGAAGTCACTTACTATCAGCAAGTAACTAAATGCATGGGTATTTGGTGGCTCACACCTGTAATCCCAGCACTTTGGGAAGCCGAGGCGGGCGGATCACTTGAGGTCAGGAGTTCAAGACCAGCCTGGCCAATGTGGTGAAACCCTGTCTCTACTAAAAATACAACAATGAGCCAGGCATGGTGGCACACACCTGTAATCCCAGCTACTCGGGAGGCTGAGGAAGGAGAATTGCTTGAACCTAGGAGGTGGAGGTTGCAGCGAGCCGAGATTGCATCCCCATACTCCAGCCTGGACAACAGAGTGAGACTTTGTCTTAAAAAACAAACGAACAAACCAACAAACAAAAATCTGTAATGACTATGGAATGGCTAAACTCCACTGAAAACAGGAAAGATCAATCTTTAACAAGTACTTTTCAATCCAGCATCTCTCTTTGCTGAAATATTTTGCATTTAGCAATGACTTTCAATGTTCTGCAGGTGAAATTGTTGACTCTTGAACAATGCAGGGGTAAGGGTGCCAACCCCCCACGCAGTAAAAAAGATCTGTGTATAATTTTTGCCTTTCCGAAAACTTAACTACGAATAGCCTGCTGTTGACAAGAAACCTCACCAATCTCACAAATAATCGATTAATACATATTTTGTATGTTCTATGTATTATATACTATATTCTTACAATAAAGTAGGCTAGAGAAAAGAAAATGTTATTAAAAAATCATAAAGAGGCCGGGTGCGGTGGCTCAAGCCTGTAATCCCAGCACTTTGGGAGGCCGAGACGGGCGGATCACAAGGTCAGGAGATCGAGACCATCCTGGCGAACACGGTGAAACCCCGTCTCTACTAAAAAAATACAAAAAACTAGCCGGGCGAGGTGGCGGGCGCCTGTAGTCCCAGCTACTCCGGAGGCTGAGGCAGGAGAATGGCGTAAACCCGGGAGGCGGAGCTTGCAGTGAGCTGAGATCCGGCCACTGCACTCCAGCCTGGGTGACAGAGCCAGACTCCGTCTCAAAAAAAAAAAAAAAAAAAAAAAAAAAAAAAAAAAAAAAAAAAAAAAAATCATAAAGAAGATAAAA
>NW_016841156.1:0-2427 GCF_001698545.2 Rhinopithecus bieti
CAACTTTCCTGGCAGAGGGCTGAAGACAGTGCGTGCAAAAGTGCTTTCTCTAAATGTCTCACCAGCTTGTGTTTTGAATGCATAATTCCAGAACTATATATCACCCATCTCTCGGTGCTGTTCAGTTCTTTTCATCCTGCTAAATCTTTTCTGCATCTCTATTTAGATGATTTCTCATTCTTTCCATCTGAGACTGATGGTTATTTCCATGTGGGGATGTTACTAAGAAGAGTATATAGCGTCTAGTTAGCAAAAACAGACCATAGATTTTTTTTAAAGTTTGCCCAGCATTTAAGAAGATATCAGCCTGTTCTCCAAGTGTCCAGTCCTATCTCTTGTGTCTACCAGCCTTTAGCATTTTTCTTTTTCCAAGGATAAGCTCTCACTTTTCAAATTCTGTGTGACATTCTTAAGGCCACATACATGAACACATTTTCATTTATTCCTTCTTGCAGTCCTGAAGCAGTAACAAGACTACCTGTTGTGGCAAAAAGGCTGCTCCTTGGTCTGATCTGCATCTTTCAGGGAACTTGCTTGGCAGCCTACGATTCATCAAATTTTCCCCTTAGTAAATCTCAGAAAAAGATCACCCATAAACATAGTACAGGAGTATTCTGAAGTTTGACTAGTATTTTAGAGTGCTGTAGATCCTAAGATGAAAGCAGTAAGAAAGTTGAAAAAATAGTATTATTTATTCAACAGACATGCTAGAAATCTGAGCTTCCCTAGTCACCACATTCTGTCCTATGCATGTAACATAAAACTCTGCAAAATCAGAACTGAGTTCTCTGTAAAGACATTCAGAAATAAACAAGACCAGCCTTGAAGGGAAGGCCTTGTAATCCGGGGTTTATTCTCCTTTTCTTGTTATGGCCGATGGCGGCACCTAGATTAGAGTAGGTGCTCAGCCATGGATTCACTGAAATAATGCTTTAAAAGTATACTAATTCACAGAAATCCTCTGCACTTTCAATTACAATGAAACCATCCATTACTCTAAAATTTGTGAATGTTAATCATTCTGTCTTTCTAGCTTTTATTCTGTATTTGTGATCCCTTTGTACTATTTTTTCTGTTAGGATACAGTCAAGAAAACGGAAACCATGGTAGTAGGTACTTTAAAAATGGAATTGGTTACCAGATGTTAGAAGGCTCTAGAAGTTCTTGAGCAGGAGTAATTATAGACATCAGTTTGCCTTAAATGGGCAGAATTCAGATGGATAACAACAACAAAAAGAGAGTGTGGAGGTTATTCACAGTGGGCTAATTTGTGTGGGAAAAATAAGTAGGTATAAATCGGTATATTCTAGTATCTTTGAGACAACAAATATGGGAAATTATTTTTCTTTTTTTTTTTTTGAGACGAAGTCTCGCTCTGTCGCCCAGGCTGGAGTACAGTGGCACGATCTCGGCTCACTGCCAGCTCCGCCTCCCGGGTTCCCACCATTCTCCTGCCTCAGTCACCCCAGCAGCTGGGATTACAGGCGCCCGCCACTAAGCCTGGCTAATTTTTTGTATTTTTAGTAGAGACAGAGTTTCACCGTGTTAGCCAGGATGGTCTCGATCTCCTGACCTCGTGATCTGCCCGCCTCGGTCTCCCAAAGTGCTGGGATTACAGGCGTGAGCCACCGCGCCTGGCCAAATATGGGAAATTATTTTTCTAAGTTAGTTGAGTAAAGTTTAAAAGGGTTGTGCTTTATCCTGTAGACAACTGAGAGTAGTTTCCATTTTTAAGAAGGATAGATAAACTGTTCTGTGTGCAGGGTGGATTAGAAATGGAAGACATTGGAAGCTGAGAGAAGTTAAGGGAGAATATTGACATTTCTTAAAGTGTTAAGAAGCTGAATTAAACTCATTGCAAAATCATTCAGGGAATACAGTGCAGGGTCATTGACTGACTCTAATAGTGGATGAGGACAACTCACAGAGAGAAATCTGACAATCCATGTTTAGGAGAGGGAAGGAAACCAGGGATAGTTAATAAGTTCAAGACTTCAGTTTTGTTGGTTTTTTTGTTTTTTACTACCAGCAAGCTAAATTTGACAATAATGTAGCTCAATTTCTCCCAATCTCATTTTGTTAATCTCTATTATCTTGCCCCAGAAAAGCCATTTGTATCCCAGCTCAGAAAATTCTGTATTGATTTGTCTTCATAAGATTGTAAAATTTTCAAAACTGTCTGTTCATGATAAGTAGAAAAATACAAATCAAGACCACAATGGGATACCATCTTACACCAGCCAAAATGGCTATTACTAAAAAGTCAAAAAATAACAGATGCTGGTGAAGTTGTGAAGAAAAAGGAATGCTTACACATTGTTGGTGTGAGTGTAAATTAGTTCATCCACTGTGGAAGACAGTGTGGCAATTCCTCAAAAACTTAAAGACAGAAATAGCATTTGACCCAGCAATCCCATTACTGGGTAT
>NW_016841157.1:0-456 GCF_001698545.2 Rhinopithecus bieti
CCTATATCTATTATATCTATTATGTCTATATTTTATAACTATATCTATTAAATTTTTATGTCTATATTTTATACCTATATCTATTATGTCGATATTTTATACCTATAACTCTTATATCTATTATGTCTATATTTTATACCTATATCTATTATATCTATTATGTCCATATTTAATACCTATAACTATTATATCTAATATGTCTATATTTTATACCTATATCTATTATGTCTATATTTTATATCTATATCTATCTATTATGTCTATATTTTATACCTCTATCTATTGTATCTATTATGTCTTTTTTTATACCTATATCTATTTTATCTATTATGTCGATATTTTATATCTATATCTATCTATTAGGTCTATATCTTATACATATATCTATTATATCTATTATGTCTATATTTTATACCTATATTTATTATATCTATTATGTCTATATTTTATACCTAC
>NW_016841158.1:0-456 GCF_001698545.2 Rhinopithecus bieti
TTCCCGTTTTGAGGTGGAAGGTTCTGGGAGTATTGGCCATTGGTGATTGTGCTGCCGTGGAGGACTTTGAATGCAGGCACTGGTTTGGGATAACCCTGGTTTCCTGGTCCTGTATGTGGGCATCCCTGAATATCCCGGACTGGAGGAAGGCGGGGCAGATGGGAGGGTAACAAGAGGTCAGGTGTTTCCAGCTTTGGGGAGTGATGCCATCAGATGGCCGAGATCAGGAGTGTGGTGGCCGGGGGACCAAAGCAGGGATGCATGGAAATACCATGTTTCCCGGGGCATGGGGGGGACCTCTTGAACTCTATTCCTGGGCAACAGTTCTTCCATTCTCTGGAATCTCTGCCATTGTAATTGAGTAGCAAATTCTGTAATTGCTCTACTTATTAAGTCCCCATCCCAAATACCATGAATTGGCAATAGTGATAACAGTATGCCTGGTCGAGCCTTGCC
>NW_016841159.1:0-1954 GCF_001698545.2 Rhinopithecus bieti
TTTTTAAGTGTGAATTTTGAAGTTGGCAAAATAATAAAATGATCTCTGGATTTGACATTTGATGCAATTTTTTTTTCATGTTGATATTACAATTTGGAGGAACTTCTCACTTTTTTTTTCTAGTCTACAGTTTTTATTCTTTGTCACCTAACTGTAGTCAACTCCCTGGTCCTTTTCTCTGGAAAACTTTTGGAGAACATGTCTGCTTTTGGATTAAAATATTTCCCATTATTTTGCATAAAAACTAGTTTACTGTGTTCACGGAGTGGCCAGTCATGGGACCGTAAGCAACAGCTGCACCTTTTAGTGTTTTTCTTATTATTACCGTCAACAACAGAAACTCTAAATACCCTATGCTTGAAATAAAAGCCCTGACGTACATTGGCTCTTCCCATACACTCTGCTGGGTCCAGAAAATGCTGTTAAATATTAGAGTTTCTAAGCTGGGCATTGTGGCTCACGCCTGTAATGCCAGCACTTTGGAAAGTTGAAGTGGGTGGATCACCTGATGTCAGGAGTTTGAGACCAGCCTGGTCAACATGGTGAAACCCCATCTTTACCAAAAATAGAAAAAGTAACTGGACATGGTGGTGGGTGCCTGTAGTCCCAGCTACTCAGGAGGCTGAGGCAGGAGAATCCCTTGAATCCAGGAGGCGAAGGTTCCATTGAGCCAAGATCGTGCCATTGTACTCCACTCTGTCTTAAATAAGTAAATAAAATAAATAATAAATATCAGATTTCCTATGGTCATGGCTGACAAACTAAATGACAAAAACTATTTTTGATAGTATTCAGCTGTTTAAGACAAATACACAGTACTTGAAACATTGTTTTATATATATATATATATTAGACAAGGGTCTTGCTGTGTTACCCAGGCTGAAGTGCAGTGGCATGGTCTCAGCTCACTAAAACTTCCACATTTCAGGGTCAAGCAATTCTCATGTCTCAACCTCTCGAATAGCCGGGATTACAGGTTGGTGGCACCATGCCTGGCTACTTTTCTATTTTTCATGGACATGGGGTTTCTTCATGTTGGCCAGGCTGGTCTTGTCTTGACCTTAAGCGATTCACCCACCTTGGCCTCCCAAATTGCTGGAATTACATGTGTGAGCCAGTGCATCCATTTAATTATATATATATATATATAATTTATATATAGATATGTATGTGTGTGTGTATATATATATAAATCTTTTTTCCAAAATGGTCTCACTCTGTCCCCCAGGCTGAAGTGCAGTGCAGCCTCCACCTACTGGGTTTAAGTGATTCTCCTGCCTCAGTCTTCTGAATAGCTGGGACTAAAGACCACCACTCCTGGCTAATTTTTGTATTTTTGGTAGAGACATGGTTTCACCCTGTTAGCCAGGCTGCTCTTGAACTCCTGACCTCAGGTGATCCACCTACCTTGGCCTCTCAAAGCACTGATTACAGGTATGAGTCACCATGCCAAGCTAAAAATATACTTTTCAAGTTGACAGGCAAAATGTGTATTTATTCTGCAAAACAATATTTTTAGGTATGTATACATCGTCACATGCTTAATTCTAGGTAATTAATGCTTTACCTCATGTAGTTAATATTTTTGTTGTGAGATCACGTGGCATTGTCTTAACATTTTTGAAAACCAGAAATACATTAGAATGAACTATAGTCATTGTGCTGTACAATAAATATTTTGGACTTATTCCTCTTATTGAAGTATAATTATATATTCTTTTCTTTCTAACTCCCCACTCTAAACAACTTGGCATCTGGTATTCACCATTTTATCCTCTACAGCAATGAGATTGTTCTTTAGAATTCTTGTGTAAGTGAGACCGGGCCTGGTGGCTCACGCTTGTAATCCCACCATGCTGGGAAGCCAAGGCAGGTGAATCACTTGAGGACAGGAGTTCGACACCAGCCTAACCAACATGGTGAAACCCTGTCTCTACTGAAAATAGAAAAAAAA
>NW_016841160.1:0-206 GCF_001698545.2 Rhinopithecus bieti
AGGGCCTATTATGGGGGGGGGGGGGGGGAGGGGGAGGGATTGCATTGGGAGTTATACCTGATGTAAATGACGAGTTCATGGGTGCTGACGAGTTGATGGGTGCAGCACACCAACACGGCACAAGTACACATATGTAACAAACCTGCATGTTATGCACATGTACCCTAGAACTTAAAGTATAATAATAATAATAATAATAATAATAA
>NW_016841161.1:0-768 GCF_001698545.2 Rhinopithecus bieti
AGACTACTTGTTATTTATTATCAGGTTGAGAGTTTTTGTTGTTGTTGTAATAAAAATGTTTGTTTGGTTTTTTTTTGTCATGTCATGGCACTGTCTAAGCCCTGTCTTTTATAGGAATTTTAATTGTAGAAACTTGCCCTTCTCACATATATGTTGTTCTTAAGTTTTTGAACAACTGTATGACCAATTGTCTTATCATTACGATTATTGACTTGGTCATTGGCATAATTAAAAACATATTAACATATATTTTCTCACTAGCATTTTATTAAAATGAGTATACCTTCATTATAATTAATATAATTCATATGCTTGAAGGGATGGAGAGTTGAGACCAACTCCTTCATTAAACATAGGTCTAATTAACCTTTTGTGGACCAGTAAGGGACCATTTGTCTCACTGGTTATTGGGCCTCATCCTCTATGGTCACCAGCTTTTGAGCTCTTCTTCTATCTGGTTATTAATTGAATCACTGATGCTCATCAGTCTTTCCTGTTTTTGGCACAGTTTTATCTTTTCCTTGTCAAAGTTTATTTTATTCTCTCTTGTTGATACAGTTATATATCACTTACCAAAATAGAGTGAAATAAAGCTTAATGTATAACATATGTATTTAACACATCTGCTTAAAATTTCAAATATTATGTATAGCAATGCTTTCCCCCTTTTTAAAATTAAAGGACAAGTAAACATAACGCATCAGATCTATCTTTCTATGAGCAACGACCACTTTTTGCCTCTCATTGTAAAGTTCTATTGTTTGAGAA
>NW_016841162.1:0-2423 GCF_001698545.2 Rhinopithecus bieti
CGGCCAGGTGAGGGAGATTTTCTTCTGGGGTGCCGGGTTGTTTAAAGCACGGTATTGGGGTGTGAGTTACCGGATTTTCCAGGTGTTGTGTGTCTCAGTTCCCCTGGCTAGGAAAAGGGATTCCCTTCCCCCTTGCGCTTTCCAGGTGAGGCGATGCCTCGCCCTGCTTCATCTCTCGCTGGTCAGGCTGCAGCAGCTGACCAGCACCGATTGTCCGGCACTCCCTAGTGAGATGACCCCAGTACCTCAGTCACCAGTCTTCTGTGTTGCTCGTGCTGGGAGTTGGAGACTGGAGCTGTTCCTATTCGGCCATCTTGCTCCGCCCCCCGAGAAACCATTTCTTATACTTTTAAATATATGCTGCAATGTTCCGTTGACAAAAGTAGTTTTATTACTGAGTTTTCAAAAATATAGCTTCCAAAACAATGATGATAATTTTGCTATCACAGTCTTCAGGAGTAATTACGTATTCAATAATTATCTACCATATTAAAAGCACAGTGGTACCGATAAAACACTATCTTCTATTTAAAAATATTATCTTAGAATCACTTTCAATAAAAATGTCATTGCACATAAAAAAGTGAGAATTTTAATGGGATGAACTAAGAGCTGTAAACTAGATGACAGAATTACAAGTATTGACTTAAGTATTCTTTCTACAAGTATTTAACTACAGGTTTTCTAGATTTAGGGATCACATCTTATGTATTAGTGAATCTAAAATACTTAATATGAACTTGACACATAAGAAGTGTTCGGACTGGGTGCGGTGGCTCAAGCCTGTAATCCCAGCGCTTTGGGAGGCCAAGGTAGGTGGATCACGAGGTTAGAAGATCCAGACCATCCTGGCTAACATGGTGAAACCCCGTCTCTACTAAAAAAAATACAAAAAACTAGCTGGGCAAGGTGGCAGGCGCCTGTAGTCCCAGCTACTCGGGAGGCTGAGGCAGGAGAATGGTGTAAACCCAGGAGGCGGAGCTTGCAGTGAACCAAGATAGCGCCACTGCACTCTAGCCTGAGGAACAGAGTGAGACTCCGTCTCAAAACAAAAAAAAAAAAAAAAAAGGAAGTGTTTGATAAATTTGGAGAAAGCAAGTAAACACACGGATTAATTGGCAATAAAAATTATTATAAAGAAACTCCATTGAAGTTAGAAGAGAGAATAGTCTGATAATGCTTATAAGGTATCTGGTAAACAACTTGGAGAGTTTGAGGGAGCTTTGACTCATATTAAGAAAAATTTGAAGATAATCATTAGGTACAAGACAGCAACGATCTGTGGGAGTAAAAGGAGGCAGAGTAGAGATGAGCGAGTTACTGCTACCACCATGAACTAAAACTCGGGTGTTGCAGGGCACACTAAAGCTTGAAATAGGCCCTGAGAACATAGAATGACTCCAGGTACTTTTTTTTTTTTTTAGATGGTGTCTCACTCTGCTGCCCAGGCAGCAGTGCAAAAGATGGTGTCTCGCTCTGCTGCCCAGGCAGGAGTGCAGTAGTGTGATCTCGGCTCCCTGAAATCTCCACCTCCCAGGTTTAAGCTATTCTCCTGCCTCAGCCTCCTGAGTAGCTGAGACTATAGGCATGTGCCACTACGCCTGGTTAATTTTTTGTATTTTTAGTAGAGAAGGGATTTCACCATGTTGGTCAGGATGGTCTCTGTCTCCTGACCTCGTGATCCGCCCACCTCAGCCTCCCAAAGTGCTGGGATTACAGGCGCAAGCCACAGCGCCCAGCCAGCACTTTCTCATTTACACGGAGAGCAATCCTGTGGTAGAGAAGAGGCAGAAGAGTTTAAGGAGACCACCCTCAGGTAAGGACACACAGGGTCAGCTGAAAGGTGAAGGTAGATTAGGAGTAAAGAGATAAAACCAGCAGACACTACCCTTAGAATATTTGAGATTCTTCTACAAGCCTGAAGAGAGTGGGGGACCAATATTCAACATTCTTAAAGAAAAGAATTTTCAACCCAGAATTTCATATCCAGCCACTTATAAGTTTCATAAGTGAAGAAGAAATAAAATCCTTTACAGACAAGCAAATGCTGAGAGATTTTGTCACCACCAGGCCTGCCCTACAAGAGCTCCTGAAGGAAGCACTAAACATGGAAAGGAACAACCAGTACCAGCCACTGCAAAACATGCCAAAATGTAAAGACCATTGATGCTAGGAAGCAACTGCATCAACTAACGAGCAAAATAACCAGCTGACATCATAATGACAGGATCAAGTTCACACATAACAATATTAGCCTTAAATGTAAACAGGCTCAATGCTCTAATTAAAAAACACAGGCTGGCAAATTGGATAAAGAGTCAAGACCCATCAATTTGCTGTATCCAAGAGACCCATCTCACATGAAGAGACACACATAGGCTCAAAATAAAGGGATGGGAGAAGATCTACTAAGCAAATGGAAT
>NW_016841163.1:0-830 GCF_001698545.2 Rhinopithecus bieti
AGCTATAAAATATACACATAATAGATATAATCGATATATGTATAAGATACAGACATAATAGATATAATAGATATAGGTATAAAATATAGATATAATAGATATAATAGATATAGGTATAAAATACAGACATAATAGATATAATAGATATAGGAATAAAATACAGACATAATTGAAATAGGTATAAAATATAGACAAAATAGATATAATAAATATATTTATAAAATATAGACATAATAGATGTAAAAGATTTATGTATAAGATATAGACATAATAGATATAACAGATATAGATATAAAATATAGACATGATAGATATAATAGGTATGGGTATGAAATATCGACATAATCGGTGAAATAGATATATATATAACATATATTCATATTAGATACAATAGATATAGGTATAAAATATAGATATAATAGATATAATAGAGGTATAAAATATAGACATAATAGATATAATAGATATAGATATAAAATATAGACATAATAGATATAGGTATAAAATATAGACATATTAGATATAATAGTTATAGGTATAAAATATGGACATAATAGATATAATAGACATAGGTATAAAATATAGACATAATAGATATAATAAATATAGGCATGAAATATAGACATAATATATATAATAGATACAGGTATAAAATATAGGCATAATGGACATAGGTATAAAATATACACATAATAGATATAATAGATATAGGTATAAAATATAGACATAATAGATATAATAGATATAGGTATAAAATATAGACATAATAGATATAATAGATAGAGGTATAAAATACAGACATAATAGATATAATAGATATGGGAATAAAA
>NW_016841164.1:0-357 GCF_001698545.2 Rhinopithecus bieti
CCCACCTGACCTCCTGACCTCAGCCACTTCTCTGGCATTTTGCAGGGGCCTGGCGTGCAGGGAAGAGGAGGAAACGCTCTGCCTGCCAGGCCCTGTGTCCACATCGTCTCCCTCCCTCTCACTCCAGCCCTGGGAAGATGGGACCATTACATCCTTGAGGTTGCTACTATCATGATTCCGGATAATACCCCCACATTTGCCCTAGCTGGTTTGCTATGATGTTGGGCTAGAGGAGGAATATCTCAAAACTGGAAGGGATTATAAAATGTTGCATGAGAATAGCTATTTATGCAGGTGGGTGTGTGGGTGGGGGGAAGAGAGAGAGTCAAAATACACTCTTTGGAGCTAGACAGGGCA
>NW_016841165.1:0-455 GCF_001698545.2 Rhinopithecus bieti
GCATGTGGTAGGGGTCTAGGAGAGAAGTAAGAACTGTGAGAGCAGTATTAAAGCAATGAGAGTTGGTCAGATTGCTGATGGAAAGAACAAGGAAGCACTGGGCCCTGAGTTTTAAGGGGTCTATAATGAGAGGGCAGAAGCAGGAAGAGGAACCAGGGCATGAGGAACCACAACTATGAGGGGAAAATCAGGGCTGGCTGGTGCTAGGGAAGCCATGGGAGAGAGAGTGTGGACAGAATAGCTTCCTTGAAAAGGTTGAAGAGAGTGAGAGCTTGGAGGAACACCCAGTTCTTAGCTTGATACGCGACCTTGTACTGTGCCCTCCAGGGAAAATTCACAGCACTCTTGGGATAATGCCTTATGGAAGAGGTTAAGAGTCAGTGTGTGTGGAGGTGTCTGGGTTCTCTTGAATCCACTTATTGGGAATATAGCTCTTATGGGAGCCGGAAGCAGGG
>NW_016841166.1:0-4013 GCF_001698545.2 Rhinopithecus bieti
CAGAAGAAAACATAAGTATATGGAGACTACACCAATGCACCCCCCCCATCATCAATGCCAAAGCACCATATTCAACCAACAACATAGATACATCTACAGAAAAAAAGTTGACACCTAAAACTACATGAAGTGACTGTTACACCAGCTGCACAGCTATCAACATAAAGGACACAAGAAGTATAAAAAATTAAAGAAACATGACACTTCCAAAGGAATACAGTAATTCTCCAGTAACAAATCCCAAAGAAAACAAAACCTATAAAATTCAAAATAATGATCTTAAGGAAACATAGTGAGATATACAATAATGCAAAGGAATCAGGAAAGATTCCTGATAGGAAAGATAGATAATACAAAGGAATCAGGAAAACAATTTATGATCTAAATAAGAAATTCAACAATGAAAAAGACAGCATGCAAAGGAACCAAACAGAAATCCTGGAACTGAGAATTCAATACATAAAATAAAAACAACTGAAAATGTTGGCAATAGGCTAGATCAAGCAGAAGAATGAATTTCTGAACTTGAAGAGAGGTCTTTATATGAGGTCAGACAAATAAAAAGCAAAAAGAAAAAAAAAAGAAAAAGAAAGAAGACAGTGTATGTTATATATGGGCCATCATGAGCCAAAAATTTTTCGAATATTGGGAGTTGCAGAAATAGAAGAGATGGGAAAAGGCACAGAAAACCAATCTAATGAAATAATAGCTGAAAAACTCCCAAGTCTTGTGAGAGATATAAACATCTAGATACAGATATCTCAAAGATCCCCAAAGAAACACAATTTAAAAAGTCTTCTCTGAGGCACATCACAGTCAAATGTCAAAAGTCAAAGACAAAGAGCAAGAGAAAAACACCAAGTCACATGCAAGGGAATCTGTATCAGACAAACAGCATATTTCTCAGCAGAAACCTTAGAGGACAGGAGAGAATGAGATGATATATTTAATATGTAGGAAGAAAGAGACTGCCTGTCAAGAATACTATATCCGGCAAAGCTATCCTTTAAAACTGAAAAGGAGGGGCCAGGTGCAGTGGCTCATCCCTGTAATCCTAGCACTTTGGGAGGCCAAGGTGGGCAGATTGCCTGAGCTCAGGAGTTCAAGACCAGCCTGGGCAGTATGGCAAAACCCCATCTCTACTAAAAATACAAAAAAATTAGCCAAGCATGGTGGCTCATGCCTGTAGTCCCAGCTACTCCGGAGGTTGAGGCATGAAAATTGCTTGAACCTAGGAGGCAGAGGTTGCAGTGAACTGGGTTCATGCCACTGAACTCCAGCTGGGGCCACAGAGTGAGATTCTGTCTCCAATAAATAAATAAAACTGAAAAAGAAATAACATCTCAGACAAGCAAAATCTGAAGGAATGCATCACCACTAGACTGATCCTACAAGAAATGCTTACAGGAGTCCTCAATCCGGAAGCAAAAAGACAGTGTCTACCACCATGAAAATCAAAAAACTATAAAACTCATTGGTAGAGCAGGTACAAAAATGAAAAAGAGAAAGGAATCAAACATTATCACTACAGGAAACCACTAAATTGTAGAGGTAAACTATAAAAGAGGAAAAAAGGAACAGAGGATAGACAAAACAATCACTAAACAATTAATAAAATGAAAGGAGTAAGTCCTCACCTATCAATAAAAACCTTGACTATACCTGATTTAAATTCCCCAAATAAAGATATAGATAGAATGAATGGATTACAAAAAAAAAAAAAAAAGACCAAATGATATGCTGCCTACAAGAAACTCACTCCACCTGTAAAGTCACATAGCCTGCAAGTGAAAGGATGGAAGGATATTCCATGCAAATGAAACCAAAAGCACGCAGGAGTAGTTATATTTATATCAGACAAAATAGATCTTAAGTTAAAAAAATAAAAGAGAAAAAGAAGGTCATTACATAATAATAACAGGATCAATTCAGCAAGAGGATACAACAGTTATAAAGGTATATGCACTCAATACCTGAGCACACAGATATATAAGGCAAACATCACTGAAACTAAAGAGACAGATAGTCCCCAGTACAATAACAGATAGGGACTCCAACACCTGACTTTCAGCACTGAAGGGATCATCTAAACAGAAAACTGACAAAGAAACATCAAAATGAACCTGCACTATAGACCACATGGACCTAGCTGACACTTACACATTTCATTAAAAAGCTGCAGAATACACATTCTTCTCATTAGCACAAAGAACATTCTCCAGAATAGACCATATATTGCGTTTAAAAACTCATAGCTAGTATTTTCTCAAACCACAATGGAATAAAAATGGAAATCAATAATGACAAAAACTTTGTAAACTGTACAAACACATGGAACTTAAACAGCCTGCTTATGAATGAACAACTGGGCCAATCAATAAATTAAGAAAAAAATTAAAAATACCTTGAAACCAATGAAAATGGGGGGGAAAAATCAACCTCTATAGAAAGCGACAAAAGAAGCACTAAGAGGGCGATTTATAGCAATTAACAGCTACATCCAAAAATGAGAAAGACTTCAAATAAACAGCCTAACAATGCACCTGAAGAAACCAAAAAAGCAAGAACAGACCCAAAACTCAAACATAGTAGAAGGAAAGAAATGATAAAGGCAGGGCAGAACGGAATGAGGTAGAGTAAAAAAGCAAAACAAACAAAACATCCTTCAAAGTAAAAGATGATTTTTGGAAAATATAAACACAACTGATAAACTGCTAACCATATTAAACAAGAAAAAAGAGAAAACTCAAGCAAATAAAAAGAGAAACAGAGAAGGATATATTAAAACTGATACCAAAGAAATAGATGGGGTCATGAGAGACTATTATGAACAACTATATGCCAACAGACTAGAAAACCTAGGGAAAATGTATACATTCCTGGTAATGTATAACCAGCTAGAATGAACCAAGAAGAAATGGAAACCTGAACAGACCATAACAGGTAATGTAATTGAATCAGCAATAAAGTATCCCCACAAAGAAATGTCTAAAATTGGGTTAAGTTTACTCTGAATTCTTCTAAAGTTTTAAGGAAAAACTAACACCAAGTTTTCATAAATTATTCCAAAATCTTCATAGTTTATTCTAAAGGTCAGTATTACTCTAAGGCCAAACCCAGACAAAGACACAAAAACAAAACTATATGCCAATATCCCTGAAGGACACAGATACAAAAATCATCAGAGAAATAAAGGGGATCCAAACTGGAAAACAGAAAGTCAAATCGTCTCCCTGTGCACATGACCTGATCTCATATACAGAAAACCATAAATATGCCACCAAAAAAGCCTGTTAGAACTAAAAAATTCAGCAAAGGTTCAGCCCACAAAATCAGCACATAAAAACAGTGCCAATGGCATGTGTAACATTTCTATACACTAATAATCAACTAGAACAAAAAGACGTCAAGAAGGCAGTCCCACTACTCTAGCTACAAAGTAATAAAATGCCTCAGAAAAAGTTAATCAAAGAGATAAAAGACCTTTATAAAAAAAACACAAACAAACAAACAAACTACAAAACACTGACAAAAGAAATTGTAGAGGACACAAACATGGAAAGATATTGCATGCTCACAGACCGGAAGAATATTGGTTAAATGACCTTATTACTGAAAGCGGTCTACAGATTCAATGCAAGCTCTATTAAATACCAAGTTTTGATGTTTTTAGGGGGAAACAAGATGGTCACCACATGCAGCCAGGAAATGCCTCTCTGTGAGAAAGAAACCAAAATATCAAGTAAATAATCACACTTCAAGCAGGTCTTTGGAGAGAAAACACTGAAATTTGATAGAGAGGTAATGCAGGCATCAAGGATGAAGGGGAAGAAATCTGGGAAGCCCGCACAGAGTCACCAAGCACTAGGATCGCTCCCCAATCCAGAAACTAAGGAAGGGGTGAGTGAAGGAACTGTGCAGCACCACACTCCCAGCAAGGAACTCTGGGATACTAGCTCCCAGAGATCCCTGGACCCACACAGACACCTGAATTGCGAATAGTCACAGGCAGA
>NW_016841167.1:0-4606 GCF_001698545.2 Rhinopithecus bieti
AGAAAAGCACAAATTTATTGAAATGAAACTACACGAACTAGGAAAGGGCTCAAGCAGCTGCTCAAGAGTGCTGGTTACAGAGTTTTCTGGGGTTTAAATACCCTCTAGTGGTTTACCATTGGTTACTTTGTTTACATCCTATGTAAATGAAGTAGTGACCTTCAACCAGTCTCATTGGTTGCATAAGGTGACCAATCATAGGCTAAAGTAAAGTTACAGAGTTACATATGAAGACTTGGTCTGTGACCAGTCTGATTAGTTGCAGGACAGAACCAATCAGAGGTACTTTCATTTTTCCATCTACAACACAGAAAACAAAGAGTGGGAGTGGGGGACATTGCATATGGAGTAGCCTCTGATCCTTTTGTTACTTGGGTGTTGAGAGGTGGGGTTTTCTTTTTTATTCAGTTCTAGGAAGTCTGTGAATCAGTCTTAGGTTCCCTGCCCCCAGACCCTATTCTCCTGCCTCAACAGTAGGTGTGGGAAATATATGCAACAAGGAAGTCAGCATCAATTTACATTGCAACTGTACTGTTGTCAATATGTCCAGATATAATTTTTAAGTTACTGGACAATGTCACTATCTACTCTCTTGCTTGATTATATTTCAGCTGGATTGTTTCTTTTAAACCTAATTTCTGGAAAAATGAGGAATTTTCTTTTCATTCTTCGGTGTTATATACAGTAAAACTAGTCATGTAATAGAATAGTAGTGATCCTGCTGATAACAGGAAACCTATTCGACTAGAAATAGACCCTCTGAGTCCTCCTATCTTTATAACATCCCAATAAGATCACATAATTGTTTATCAATATTGACTACCTCATTGTATAAACAAAAGTTTATGCTTTTTATTTATTATTTTACTTATTTATTGAATAAATATTTATGAGTGTGCCCTGTGTGCCAGAGATTGGAGACATAAAGGATTTGGAAATGAATAAAGTAGAAAAAATAAAACGAAACTCCTGATTTTCACTGAGTTTATATTTAAATAGGTGAAAAGCTAAAATAATTAAATACATCATTCAGTATATGAGATTATAAGAAGTGTGATAGGTTTCAAAAAAGGCACGAAAGGAGTGAATATGTAACAGAAGGCAAAGCTTCTATTTTAAGTTAAGTGGTTACAGAGACCTTTTTAATAATGTAATATTTCACTACTAGGGTAATCCATGCAGCTATTTGACAGAGTTTTCTAGTACAAAAGTGTTAACGCACATAAGAATATTTTTGGACTACCAGGGAACAAATAGGCAATGTAGGGAGAGAAAAGTGAAAGAAGAAGATTGCTGAAGACCCAAAGGTGGTAAGGTGTTTGATCATGTAGTGATTCCAAGAGCTTTGGTTTTAACTATGAATGAATTGGGAAACCACTGGAAAGTTTGGAGCAAAGAAGTTATTTCACTTTGATTGCTGAGTATAGTTTATGGTGGGCACAAGTGGAAGAAAGAAGACCATTTATGGTTGTAATGCAAGAGCCATACAGTAGTAGTTGAATCAGCCAAATACCCAGCATTGCAGAAAATGTTGGTAACACAAACTCTATTCCAGTTTTCCCATCTAGAAAATTAGTGAATCAGATTTGATGACCTCTTAAGTTGTTTTAAGCTTTAATATCTCATTAGTCTTTGAGTGTCCTAAATTGGAATTCACAGCTAATTAAACTAGAAAATAAGTTCAGTTAGACAAGTGAAATATTATTTTGTTTGACAAGATTCCCACTCCTCCTCCTTCTTTTAAACACTTGTATTTGTATCTGTGACAGTCATAACAGAAGCTAGATGGCACAAGCAAATTAGGATATTTTGAAGGTTTGTAAATAAAGAGACTAATTTTCGAGGTTGGTTAAAGTGTAGAGGATCCACAATGGAGTATGTAGGAATCTTAGCTAGCAGCCATGGAGTAGCCAAGCCCTGTAGGCCCAAAAGGAAAAGGGAATTAAGGAAGAAGAGTTTACTGAAATTAGAATAGAAGAGGGTTCTATACAGCAGACATTTTCAAAGGAAGAATGACCCATTATGGAGAGAAACACCAGTGCAGCATAACCTGTCAAGGGTATAATCAGGGCAGTAAATACCCCAGCCTCACTTTCCTGTCTTAGTGTCCTCCCGCCCTCCAATTTCCACTGTCTGAGTAGGGAGCAAAGCTAGAAATGGATACAATCCATACAGATTACCCTCCACCCCAAAGGATAAAGAACACAGGAGGGAAAGTTAGAGAGTACCCCTGGAGGGGCAAGTGGAAGACATTTGGCACAGAAGGCAAGGGAAACGCCTTGGTTTATTTGTTCTCTTATTGATGCACTTATTCAAGCATTCATTTAGTCACTCAGAGAAAAGATTATTAAATATGACCAACATGTCAGTACCAGGAATAGATACTGGGTTTATGATGATGGGTCAGAGGGAAAAGTTTTCTGAAAATACAGAGATCACAAAACCCCAAACGTTATCCCAATCTACCCTGTATTTCACAACTAATTGCATGAAGTAGAGATAAACAGAAAATGTTATATACTGGAGAAATATTCTAGTTCTAGTGTCACTGTATTTCTATAGTGAAGGTCAAGACCCTCTCTGGAAATCCCATCTAAAAGTGAATGCAGCATCACTCAAGATTCACAAGAGCAAACAGGTATGAGAAATTTGGGGAGGGAACCCTGTATCTTGGAAGTCAGTGGTTGCACCTGTCTTCAAAAACATAGGATATGATCAACTAGAGAAAAAGCTGGAATCCTGGGCTCAGTTCTGATTAAACTCTACCCAAACTAATCCAGCCTACTAACTAATGGCCATTTCTATTGATTTAAGTATAATTTAATGATGTAGCCAAAATAATTGTAAAGTAGAAGTCAGATCACATAACTTCTCACTCACAACACCACAGTGACTTAGCAGACCCTTGAAAATCAAAGCAAAATTTCTTAATACCATTTATGAGAACTTAAGTAAGCCGGCCCTCCTCTTATTGCTTCCTCTCCATCACCATGTCCACCTGTGCTTCACACTCCCTTGTCTGCCCTGTTTCAGCCATTCCTTTTAACCGTTCCTTTGATATGCCACACTTGCCTCCAATACAAGACATTTGCAGTCTGTTATGTTAGAAATGTTTGGATTTTTTTTTAAAGATAGCTGCAAAGCTAATGCCTCCTGTTTATGCTCCTCTGTCACTATATCAGTGATGTTTTCTCTGACCACATGATGTCAAGTAAAAATTTCTCACCCTGATTGACCCCCAGCAGGATTCTCTTTAACCAATTTCTCTGCTTTACTTTCCTTCATAGCATTCATCATCATTAGTCCACCATACATTTTACTTACTTCTTTATAGCCTTTTCATCACAACCAAATCTTCATTCCCACAAGAGCATGGATTTTGTTTTTGTTTTTGTTTTGTTCACGGTTTTATCCACAGGGATTAAACATACGTAGACTAACAAATGGTGGATGCTCAGTGCAACTTGTAGAATAAATTGATAATAAAAACTTTAAATTTTGGAGTGGTATACTGCAAGATAAGCATGAACAACTAATAATTTCACCACTCACTAAAATTTCAGTTTAAAAATTAGGAAGATAAAGGATGTTCTTGAAAGTGGTTGATCAAATAAATGATTTCCTACATTATAACACATAATGCCAGAATAAAGGTCTACTAGAAATGAAAGAATGAAACTCATAGAAGTAGCATGGTAAATAAAAAAGAAACTTGTTTTCTTGATAAAGAAAGGCTGTTTAACTGTCTTCTGAGTGGATGGTGAGATAAATATGAAGAAAAACTGTAAAAGAAAATATGAAATATTTGTTAATAAGAATAGAAAGTGGGTTGCAGCTCTGAGAGATCATGGAAAATAAAATAATCACAATCATACATCACTTAATGATGGGGATATGTTCTGAGAAATGCATCATTAGGCAATTTCATCGTTGTGGAAACAGGCTGGCATTTACACAAACCTAGATGATGCAACTTATGACACACCTAGGCTATATAGTATAGCCTATTACTCTCAGACTACAAACCTGTACAGCATGTTACTCTACTGAATACTATATGCAACTATAGCACAATATTATTTGTACACCTAAACATAGAAAATATATAGTAAAAAGACCACATTATAATCTTTTGAGACCACCGTCATATATGTGATCATTTACCAAAACATCATTAGGTAGTGAGTGATCGCATTTTCACTTCTTTTTTAGCTAATTTGTGTAACTTATATAATTACATGTCTCATTATTTTAAATAATTTCAAAAATAGAAAATACACTAAGTATTATCTGGAGTGATTTTTCTCTGAATTATTTTATCCTACTGAAATTTCAAACATTGTTTTCACATGTATTGTTCCATAAAGAGATCTTCTTTACAACTTAGTGAGAAGAGTAAGAATGAAGGAATTATTGTTCTTATTTCACAAGGTCATAAAGTTTAGCTTCAGAGAAAGAGTTCTGCTTACTTAATCATGGACACACTTTTAAATTGAGACAAATTTAGCTCATCTGATTTTTAGCCAATGTTTATTCATCCATATCTAACATATAGAAACAAATAAGTCTCACAGAGATCACATGCCTATATGTAATCTATAGTGGT
>NW_016841168.1:0-2675 GCF_001698545.2 Rhinopithecus bieti
TCAGGTGCAATGGCTCATGCCTATAATTCCAGCACTTTGGGAGGCTGAGGCGGGGGGGATCACCTGAGGTCAGGAGTTCAAGACCAGCCTGGCCAACATGGTGAAACCCCGTCTCTACTAAAAATACAAAAATTAGCTGGATGTGGTGGCATGTACCTGTAATCCCAGCTATTTGGGAGGCTGAGGCAGGAGAATCTCTTGAACCCAGGAGATGGAGGTTGCAGTAAGCCGAGATTGTACCACTTTCCCCCCGCCGGGGGGAAAAAAAAAAACTCTTTCCCAAAAAAAAAAAAAAAAAAAAAAATCTATGTGTGTATATATATATATATATATGTGTATTCAATTTACCATTTTCCTCCTGATTTTGGATCATGTTTTTCTTCTTCTTTACATGTCTAGTGATTTGTTTTTCATTGTTTGTTGGAGATTGTGAATGCAACATCATTGAAAGTCAGGGTATTTTTTCCAATTAAGATTGTTTACTTGTGTCCAGGTAGGCAATTAACTTCTTGGTAGACTACCTTGATCCTGATGAGATTAGATTATTGGTTTTGCTTAGGTAATTCTAGAATAGCCCTTACTCTAGACCCTGATCCCTAGTTCTACCCTGGCCTTTCTGAGACTCATCTGAGTACTTGGGGTGATCATGAGGTTTTCTTATTTTGGCTGTTGAAATTCCAATGCCTCCTAACATTGTGCAGTCTCTAAAATCTGGATTCACCTCTCAGTCTTCATGAAGCTGTTTTCTGCTAGGCCTTCAGCTGTCTACTGTGCTTAAATACAGCTCAGTATTTGGCAAAGACTTGAGAAAATCCTATGCATATTTCTGGGGCTCCTTCCCTGTCCAGCTCCCTTCTGTCTGTTACCCTGTCCACAAATTCCACCTGTATCAGCAGCACAGACCCCAATCTCAGTCTCCTCTGACTGGCAAGAATGATATCCATTTAGGCCACTTCCCTTGGGAGAAGTTTAGAAGTCCTTCCAAGCAGAAATCAGGGGTGAATGTGGGCTTGCTGTACGCATTTTCCTTCTCTCAAGGATAACAGCCTTATGCACACTGAAGGTGATTAATAAATATTTGCTGAACCAGATAGACCTGTTAAACTGGCTTCCATTTCTTTTTCCTATATGTGATGCATAATTCCTCCAGTTCTTTCCATCCCTAAACCTCCTTTTCCACCAAAATCTATCCTTAAACTCATATTTGTGTTATAGTTATGACTCCATATTTCTGAAACAAAATTTAGAACCTTATCTAAAAAATATGAGGATATTGGGATAGAATATTTGAAATCTGTGCTACTCATATAAATCCTTGACCTTAACTAAAATATAAGCTAGACTTGCTAAGGGGAGACTACCTTAAGAGAACAAAGTTAGCTTCAGAATTTCTGACATTAGCATCAGGTACCTACATAAAGTTGTATTGTGATAATTTCAAGATCTTTTTTTCTTTTTGAGGCAGAGTCTCACTCTGTCACCCAGGCGGAGTGCAGTGGCATGATCTCAGCTCACTGCAACTTCTGCTTCCCAGGCTCAAGCGATTCGCATGCCTCAGCCTCCTCAGTAGCTGGGACTAAGGTGTGTGCCACCATGCTCAGCTAATTTTTGTATTTTTTAGTAGACACAAGGTTTCATCATGTTAGCCAGGCTGGTCTCTAGCTCCTAGCCTCAAGTGATCTACCCGCCTCAACCTCCCAAAGTGCTGGGATTATAGACATGAACCACTGCACCTGGTCAATTTCAGGATCTTTTAAAACTCTTAGCTACCAACTCTGTTTCGAGAAATATGTAAGATTCTGTGTACAAAGTCATTCTCCAAGAATGTCTATTTTACTCCAGCTTTTTCACTTATTTCTTACCCAGTTTTGGGCACTAAATGCTTAGGAATGAATTTGTGACTAAGAGATCATTTTGAAATGGGAATTTAGTTGTGGATTTGTGAGGGCTTGAACATTCATTCACTTATTCTTGCACACAATAAAAACCTTCTGAGTGGAACAAAAAGCAGCAGAAATTTCTGCAGACTTAAACGTCCCTGTCTGACAGTTTTTAAGAGAGTAGTGGTTCTCCCAGCATGGAGTTTGAGATCTGAGAATGGACAGACTGCCTCCTCAAGTGGGTCCCAGACCCCCAAGTAGCCCATCTGGCAGACACCTCCCAGTAGGGGCCGACTAACACCTCATACAGCCAGGTGCCCCTCTAAGATGAAGCTTCCAGAGGAAGGATCAGGCAGCAACATTTACTGTTCTGCAATATTCACTTTTCTGCAGCCTCCACTGGTGATACTAGGCAAACAGGGTCTGGAGTGGACCTCCAGCAAACTCCAACAGACCTGCAGCTGAGAGTCCTGACTGTTAGAAGGAAAACTAACAAACAGAAAGGACATCCACACCAAAACCCCATCTGTATGTCACCATCATCAAAGACCAAAGGTAGATAAAACCACAAAGATGGGGAGAAACCAGAGCAGAAAAGCTGAAAATTCTAAAAATCAGAGCACCTCTTCTCCTCCAAAGGATCGTAGTTCCTTGCCAGCAATGGAACAAAGCTGGACAGAGAATGATTTTGATGAGTTGAGAGAAGAAGGCTTCAGATGATCAGTAATAACAAACCTTTTCCAGCTAAAGAAGGATGTTTGAACCCATCACAAAGAAGCTAAAACCTTGAAAAAA
>NW_016841169.1:0-2195 GCF_001698545.2 Rhinopithecus bieti
TCTCTCTTTTGTCTTAGTTAGCTTGGCTACGTGCTTGTGGGATTTAATGATGCTTTCAAAATATCAGCTTTGGTTTCATCAATTTTCTCTATTAATTTCCCATTTTCAGTGGGATCACTTTCTGCTCTAATTCTTATATTTCATTTCTTGTTCAAACTTTGGATTTGATTTCTTCTTATTTTCTAACTTCCTAAAGCAGAATCTTAGACAATTGATTTTAGGTCTTTCTTCTTTTCAAATATTTGCATTTAATACTACAAACTTTCCTGTACGGCCTGCTTTCACTGCATTCTATAAATTCTGATAAGTTGTGTTTTCCTTTTATGTAGTTCAAAATATTTTAAATTTCTCTTGACTTCTTCTTTGATCTGTGAGTTATTTAACAGTGTTTGTTTAATCTCTATCTATTTTGGGAGTTCCCATCATCTTTCTGTTACTAATTTATAGTTTTGTTATATCATGGTCTGAGAGCAGATATTGTGTGACTTCTACTCTTTTAAAATTGTCAAAGAGTGTTTCGTGGTTTAAAATTTGGTCTATCTTGGTGTATGTTCCTTGTGAATTTGAAAAGAATGTGTACATTCTGCTGTTGTTGGATGAAGTAGACTGTAGATGTCAATTATATCCAGTTGATTGATGGCATTATTGAGTTTAACTCTGTCCTTACTAATTTTTTGCCTACTGAATCTGTCCATTTTGATAGAGGAATGTTGAAGTCTCCAACTATGATAGTGGATTCATCTGTTTCTCCTTGCAGTTGTATTAGCTTTTGCCTCACATAGTTTACTGTGCTGTTTTGGGTGTATACGCATCAACGACTGTTATGTTGTCTTGGAGAACTGACCTATTTGTCATGTAATCCCCTTCTTTATTCCTGATAACTTCCCTTGCTTTGAAGTCAGCTCTGTCTGAAATCAACACAGCTACTCCTGCTTTCTTATATTAGTGTTATCATGATGTATTTTTTTTACCATTCATTTACTTTTAATCTATATGTGTCATTACACATAAAGTGGGTTTCTTATAGACAACATGTCTATAATCAAGTTGTCAAAACTACCTATTTAGTGTTTTGTCATTTTAGAAATACTTAAAATATAAGATTAACCTTTGCTTACTTTATTGACAGATTGACAGATTTTGTGCTTGTACCATATTGAAGTTACAGAGCTATCTATTTTCTTAGATGATACCCTATCACACATCATTTTTAGAAGACTTCAACATATTCTTAAATAATATGAAAGAGTAACACAATGAAAATAATTTTAAATGTATTGTACTTCTATATGGAAATACTCAGCCTTGTCAAAAACTTTATAGTCAGATGCCTACATTCATACTGGGGATCACTTTTAGAATCTCCGTGATACAACAGTAACAATACAGACTGATTGAATTGTATTATCTCCTCAAATATTGTGGGCAGAATTGTAGCCAGGGATAAAATTTTCTGAAATATTAAACAACACTTACTAAAGACTTTGAAGAATACACTACAATCCTTCCTTGATTTACATAACAGATGCATTCCTGGAAATTTTATTGCATATTGAACTTTGCAAGAATACTATGTGCTTATATGTGAAATGGAATTTGCTTATACATTCAAATAATTTCAAAAGGATTTTCCACCTATGCATATCTACAGCTATCATCCTTAAAAGCACCACTGCTGCAGGAAATATGTCTTTGTGAGGATTGTCCTTAGCATTGATGGATAGGGAACAGCCTTTTTCCTTCATTGGTAACATTCCCCAATGATTGTGACAATCACTGTTGTGCCACATTTCCAAAATACCCCCAGGGATCCGTGCCACTTTTTTTCTGAGACTCACTGATGTAAGTCATCTTATTTGTTAGACATTATTACTATCATGATTAGTTTTAGTTTCAGAGTTATATCCAATTATCACAGGTGAGTCAATCAAGCAATCATGTCTATTAAGGCTACTTCATGTAAACTTACTTCCTGTTCCTTGAAATTTTGATAGTTTCAAGCGCTGGAGGTGTGTGGTTATCTTGGAGCTCCAAAATAACTCACCCCACAAAAGTCCACATCTTTATCGAAAGTCAAACATCACGTCACTGTCATTACCAAGGTTAACTGAGGTATGGACATAAAAAAGAGTATAGAAGTACCTAACACTCTAAAGGAGCCACTATTCAATCTTTTAGAACAGAAACTCATGAAA
>NW_016841170.1:0-203 GCF_001698545.2 Rhinopithecus bieti
CAGTGTTAATGGACTGTTCCAGGAATCATAAGTGCAAATCGGTGAGATGAATTCAGACATCACCAAGAAGTTTCTAAGAAAGGTTCTTTCTAGTTTTCATCTGAGTATATTTCCTTTGTCACCGAAAGCTTAATTGCGCTAAAAAGTATCCCATTGCAGATTTCAAGAAAACTGTGTTAGCAAACTGATCACTGAAGAGAAAC
>NW_016841171.1:0-830 GCF_001698545.2 Rhinopithecus bieti
TTCATTTATTTTGTGAGACAAGGTCTCACTCTGTCACACAGGCTGGAGAGTGCAGTGGCACGATCTCAACTCACTGCAACCTCGGTCTCCTAGCGTCAAGCAATCCCCCATCTGAGCCTCCTGAGTAGCTGAGACCAATCAAAGTTAAGTTTTCTTCAGTTTAAAATAACTTGTTATAATTATGTTGTTTAGCCTCATGATAACCAGAAAACAAAATCGATAACAGGCACCCTAAAAATTAAAAGCAAGGAATTAAAACACACTGCCAGAAAAAAATTACCTCACTACAAATAAAGACAGGAAGGAATGGAAGGAGGAAAGAAAAGAAAGGAAGAAAGAAAGAGAGAGATCAGAGAGAAGAGAAAGAGGAAGGAAGGCAGAAAGAACAAAAGAAAAAAGAGAGAGTAGCAAAACAACCAGAAAACAAGTTAAAATGGCAGGAGTGTTTTTACCTTTAGTAATAGCCTCTGGATATAAATGAATTAAATTCTCTAAGACTGAGGGGCTGAATGGATTAAAAAATAAGACCCAATTATATACTACCTACAAGAAACTCAGTTCACCTGTAAAGACATATATAATATATAGACTGAAAGTGAAGGGATGATAAAAGATATCCCATACCAATGGAAACAGAAAAAGCAGGAGTAGCTCTACTTACATAAAACAGACTTTCAGTCAAAAAAGGAAAAAAAAATAAAGATAATCATATAATCAGAAAGAAGTAAACAGCAGCATAACAATTATAAGTGCATATGCAACCAGCACTCAAGCACTAAACACAGAAGCAAATATCAACAGACCTTACAGGACAGATGGACTGCAATACA
>NW_016841172.1:0-830 GCF_001698545.2 Rhinopithecus bieti
CCAAGATTCATAAAGCAAGTCCTTAGAGACCTACAAAGAGACTTAGACTCCCATACAGTAATAATGGGAGACTTTAACACCCCACTGTTAATATCAGACAGATCAACAAGACAGAAGGTTAACAAGGATATTCAGGACCTGAACTCAGCTTTGCATCAAGCAGACCTAATAGACACCTACAGAACTCCCCACCCCAAATCAACTGAGTATACATTCTTCTCAGCACCACATCACACTTACTCCAAAATTGACCACATAGTTGGAAGTAAAGCACTCCTCAGCAAATGTGAAAGAACAGAAATCACAACAAACTGCCTCTCAGACCACACTATAATCAAATCAGAACACAGGATGAAGAAACTCACTCAAAACCGCACAACTACACGGAAACTGAACAACCTGCTCCTGAATGACTACTGGGTAAATAATGAAGTGAAGGCAGAAATAAAGATGTTCTTTGAAACCAATGAGAACAAAGGCACAATGTACCAGAATTTCCGGGACACATTTAAAGCAGTGTGTAGAGGGAAATTTATAGCACTAAAAATGCCCACAAGAGAAAGCAGGAAAGATCTAAAATCGACACCCTAACATCACAATTAAAAGAACTAGAGAGGCAAGAGCAAACAAATTCAAAAGTTAGCAGAAGGCAAGGAATAACTAAGATCAGAGCAGCACTGAAAGAGATAGAGACACAAAAAACCCTTCAAAAAATCAATGAATTCAGCAGCCGGTTTTTTGAAAAGATCAACAAAATTGATAGCCCGCTAGCAAGACTAATAAGGAAGATAAGAGAAGAATCAAATAGGAGCAATAAAAAATGATAAAGG
>NW_016841173.1:0-2733 GCF_001698545.2 Rhinopithecus bieti
AGATTTCAACCCCAAACAAACAACTGATTCTGGAGACTGGACTTAGGTCTATCACCATTCACTCCAGTAGAAGACACAGTGATTCTCTCTCCCCTGAGAGACAAAAGAATCGAAGCTACAGGGCATGGCTGATGTCACCCCTTGGCAGGTCTGCTTGAAGTCAGGGATAAGGGATGCTTCCTATCACAACTTGAATAGCTACTCTTGCCATTTCATTAGGCAACTTCCAAACACAAATTCATCGAGAGAAGTTATCTCCCTCTCTACCACACTAGCAGGTGATGGTCTTTCCTGCTCTATCTTTTTGGCTTTAGCTCCAGCCCCTCTTTATTTTTCTGGTATTCTACACATGCCATACGAATTCATCTGAACAAACGCTGAACAAGTGGCATATGAATTTCTTACATGGCTGAAGGGCAAACCACCCCTTTTCCAGAGTTCTTTTTCCATTTACCTACCAATTCAGCATGCTGGAGTAAATTTCTTTTTGCATTTCCATCTGGCTCTTATCCCAGGCACGGAGATGGAAATGTTTTCTCGCTTTCTGTTCCAAGAATTACCGGTAAGGAGAACACATCCTACTCCATCAGCGAGCCCCAGTGTGATCTGTTTCTTTCACTCTCCTTTGTCTCTTTTCCCCCGACCCCTCAGGGATTACGTGAAACAAACAGTGGTTCAGGGAAACTAACCTGAAATTACAGGTCTACTTGCTTTCCTCGGCTGGCGCTCAGATGGACAGGTGCGCTGGCGCTCAGATGGGCAGGTGCTGGAGCAGCCCTGCTGGAAGCGGTGCAGCCTTCAGGAAGCCGGAGGAAGGGGCGGAGAGGGACCTTTGCTTTCCAGGCTGCCTTTTATACTGCCTCTGGACCCCTGACGTGAAACGGACCCTAACCTAATCAACTTAATCCAATGACATGACCTGGAAAGGTCTATTTGCACAACCCACTCTAAGACGATGTTCACTATGGACAGACATTCTAAAACCTACGTGTACAGCTGCAAGATTTGAAGAACAGATGTTTCTCGTCAGGTGTGTAGCACTGGTGCATGTACCCCTGTCTTGTTTTACTTTTTTTTTTTTAAATAAGGTGCTAAAATAGACACAGTGTAATTGCACCATATTTACTCTATTTCAACGTAGGCCTCAGTGTCACCAAGGAGGTTCACCTTGACATGCGATCATGGCCATTATCCATCTTCAGAGCTTCTCTTTCTTCCCCATGGCAAGTCTGTCAGCAGAAAACCCTGACCACACCCTCATGTGTTTTCTTCTCCAGGAGGCCCTTGGAAACCACCATGAATTGAACTGCACTGGGAAACCCAGATGAAGCAAGTCAACACCGCTTTGTCCTTCGGTGCCTGGCTCCTTTTTCAGCTCGTCCTGCGGCTCCAGGCATTATGCCTGAAGAGTCTCCAGGACACCGGTGGGGCTCTATGTCCTTGGGTCCCGTTGCCATTTCTCTGGATTTGCGAAGATCCAGCGGACTTTCTGTGGAACTCTCTTGTCGGGGAACTTGGGTGCCACGTCCCCTCAAACTGCCCTTCCTTATCTGCACCTGCACAAGTTAGGGTACGTGTTCCTTGGACGGGAAGAGACAGGCAGGAGTCGGAATGCTGAGCCAGCACATTGGGGGCATTTTCTCACGTGGTCCAAGTCACCCCATGGTCTTCTAGAGTTTTGGAACTAGTCGCGTCCCCCTTGACACTACACCCGACTCTCAGTTGCTGGATCTTGTTGGCCCTCCGGCGATCTCCCGTTGGATGAGTTGCACCTGCTGAAACTCGATTCCCCTTGGATTTGCGCTTCATTAATTATTCATGATTCAGGTGGGAACGCCTGCTTACATCCCCCTGTGGCTGTTCTCTGAGCTTTCCGGTCACATGGTTTCCTGCCACGCTCTTTGGTTCATTTTGGTCGTGCTCCTTCTGCTGTCAGAGGAGCAGAGAGTTGATCTTGTTGATTCTGGATACTGATACTTTCTAGGTGATCTGGATAATCAAGATAACGACCCTCAACGGCAGAGGAAAGGGAGCAACCATTTGGCGTTGCTCAGAAAATCCCACTCAGTTCTGATGTGGAATCCTGGTCAGAGTTGTTCCCAGGTCAGAGAACAGAGATAGCCTGTGCATGATGAGATATCTTTGCCTAGAGCTTTCAGTGAGTCTCTACCTCAGCTACTCTTCAGATCAGGGGGAGAAGCATGGAAAGGCCCGGTGCTCAGGCATCTGGAAAGAAGATGGGATGAATAGTCTACCTCTGAAGTACATCCCAAATCTGGGAGTTTACTTCAGCTTTACTGGGTTCTACTTGGTGTATGAAACTGTGTCTTATTCATATGCACATCCGGACACCACTTCATGGGGACCATCACTGTTTGAACCACACACTTGGCATCATTGACCACACACTTGGCATCGCGGTGAGCCAAATGGGGACTTGTGGTGCAAGCACACTCCCCAAGTGTTAGCATGCGTGAGATTCACTTGGCGGAATTTGACTGGGGCGTGTTGGTAGAGTGGGGCTGAGGTTCTCTTGCCCCTGTGGATGTTTAAGAAGTCAAAAGTCCTGCCAGGTCCTGTGGTCCCCTCAATCAACTCTTTCAGACACATATTGACTTGGTTTGCTAACAAGTCAAGAAATTTTCAAGCCCTTGGAAAATCAGTTACACACAAACACAGAATGAAAGTCAAAAGAGAGTATGTCATCTTTTTGAGAATTTTATTCACTTGAAG
>NW_016841174.1:0-1435 GCF_001698545.2 Rhinopithecus bieti
CATATAAAACCCAAGTCAAAGGTCAAAGAGGGCACTGGGATCTCTCAGGATGCCACTTGGCCTTCTTCCAAGTGTACTTCCTTTTATTCCTGCTCTGAAACTTTTTTTTTTTTTTTGAGACGGAGTCTCGCTCTGTCGCCCAGGCTGGAGTGCAGTGGTCGGATCTCAGCTCACTGCAAGCTCCGCCTCCCGGGTTCACGCCATTCTCCTGCCTCAGCCTCCCGAGTAGCTGGGATTACAGGCGCCCACCACCTCGCCCGGCTAGTTTTTTTTTTTTTGTATTTTTTAGTAGAGACGGGGGTTTCACTGTGTTAGCCAGGATGGTCTCGATCTCCTGACCTCGTGATCCGCCCGTCTCAGCCTCCCAAAGCTGAAACTTTTAAATAAACTTTCACTCTTGTTCAAATACTTGCCTCCGTCTCTCACCCTGCCTTATGCCCCTCCGATGAATTCTTTCCTCAGAGGAGGCAAGAGTCAAACTGCTGCAGACCTGTATGGATTCGCTGCTACTAAAGTAACCAGATCAAACTACCTCTCTGCTGGTAGGCTTACTTCTGCACTCAAGAAGGGCAGCCTTACATGGGGGATAAAAGACTTCACCAAAGACACATCCTCAAGAGAAATAAATATATGTCTAACTGAGTTACTCTTTCCTTGTAATAACTCGAGTGTCAACCCACATCACATCCCTAGTTGGCATTGTGACAATGGTGTATTTGTCTGTGAATTCCTGGTCATTTTCAAGTACAATGTCACCAAGAAACAGATTATTGTGAGACATGATAGATGAAGATTCCTGTCTGTCTCTGGAAGTGAACTTGAAAATAACTGCTTTTCCTCCAGCAAGTACCTCCAGCAAGTATACAGACAACAGAGAAGAGTGGAAGAGAATAAGCATAAGACTATGAATCTCTATGACTTCACTCTTATGGCTCCTTACCTAAAGCTATTTAGCATTTTCTGAACAGCCCTTAGCTTCACATAGCTACTCATGCCAATCCTCATCAACCAGTTAACTTTATTTAGGTCATCAATTATTAGCTGAACACATGACTTTGAGGAGAAATAGATACTAAAAGTAAACAAGGCACCTCAATCTTCTACAAAAGGAAAAAGATGAGAAAAGCACATGTTATAGTTAACTGCCCATAGTTTAGTTCAGGTTGCAGCCATATAATGATAACACATAGATATGGTATTTTCAGTTGGTTTTAACTGAAAGTATCACAAAATGGTATTTTCATACCACAATGGAGAGCTTTAAGAAAATTTATGTTAAAATTTTATACATGTTCAGCTATTAAAGCCATATTCTTTTTTTAATTATGCTTTAAGTTCTAGGGTACATGTGCACAACCTGCAGGTTTCTTACATATGTATACATGTGCCACGTTGGTGTGTTGCACACATTAACTCGTCATTTACATTAGGTATA
>NW_016841175.1:0-980 GCF_001698545.2 Rhinopithecus bieti
TTCTCATCCTTGGAGCCATTGGCATTAGCTATGGGCCTGATAGTTTAAGAAAACTTTATTCTCCAAAGTAACATTTTGATAAATAGTGTAATTCTTTATTACAGCAAAACCATTGCTTAAGTGGGCAAAACTCTAGAGGATAGGAAAACACACTCTTGAAAAAAGGTGGTGATGCCCTGAAATTCAGCAAACTGCAGGGGCACGTGTTGTTCTATCCCAGGTCAGAGTGTGTCAGTCATCACTCAATGCCACTCACAGACCACCAACTTCAGAATATCTAGGTGTAAAGGTCTGTACAATAGTCATAACATAATAATGTAAACAATTTTACATTATTAATTATTATTTATATTATACTATTACACAATGTGTAAACACTATTAAAACATGTTTGTCTTCAAAGAATGGCCTTGGTTTCTGTGGGCAGTGTCTCCTCATGGAAAGGTAGTGCATTCCTGCTAAATCACGGACAAAATGGGCCCCAGGAGCGCCAGGCTGCAGCAGCAGCTTCTCATCTATGTCCTTCACTGCATGATGTTGTTGTTGACTTTGAAAGCTCCTTTTCGTCTAGTTTTATCAACAGAGCTAGTATTTCATGAGGATCTACTACATGCCAGGTTCCAGAAAGCTAAATGCCTTTTATTTGTTATTATTCACTAAATACAAATGACAACTCTCTTCTCATTATTCACACAACACAATTTAGCGGAGGGAGATTGAGCGACTTTCCCAGGGTCACACAGCTACTAAGAGCAGAGTGGTGTTTAGATTCATGTCTGAATACTGAACACCGAAATGAACCAGAGGAAAAAATCATACGTTTCAAAATCCTATTCAAGCCATTTGTTCTTATTTTAAGGAAAATCTTTATGCTAATTTTAAACTCCAAATACTTATGAATGGCAGAGATCTACAGATTTGATTCTGATGTAAGAGATGATGCTCCCTGGCTGGTTACTGCTACTACCCCACAACCCTAA
>NW_016841176.1:0-971 GCF_001698545.2 Rhinopithecus bieti
TGCTAAAGGAAATACAATATCTATTCATTAGGTAGATATCCACTAAACCACTAATTCTTGCATTGTAGTCCTTAGACCCTCAGCATCAGCAACACATCGGAACTTGTTAGACACGCAGATTCCTGGGCCAGCCCCACACCTCCTGAATCAGAAAGTGGGGAAGAGGGACAGCTATCTGTGCTTTCATAAGCCTTGAGATGCTCCCTGGAGTTTGAAAACTGCAGAACTAGAATACGTGTGGTAGTAAGTGCTCATACTTTCTCCCAGGTACCTAGGGACTCTTCCCCTCTTTTCCATTCTCTTTTCCATTGAAATAAAATAAGAACTCATTTTGACTTAATGGGCATAAGAAAGAAGGCAGTGAGACGATCAGGGTTCCAAGTTAGAGTTCAAAATTTAATCAGTGGACAGTGACAGGATGCAAGTCTTCTAAACAGATTATGGCAAGAAAGCTGATTATAATCTATATGTTAGGTATCATTAGTGTATTGATGTTAAATTTTTTGGGTAGATCAATGGTATTGTGATTATATAGGAGAATATCCTGGTTCTTAGAAGATAGCTGCAAAAGCGCCTAAGAGTGAAATGCTCTGATACTGGCAATTTACTTTGAAATGATTCAGGGGTTAAAAGGGCACATATACAATCTTTCATAAGCGGAAGAGAGAAAACAAATACGACAAAACGTTAACTAGTGAATCCAGTTGAATAGCATACAGACGTTCACTGTATTATTTTATCAACATTTCTGTGTTTGCAAGTTTTTAAACTAACAAGTTGAGGGAAAAGAAACATCACCCCAAATCTTTCTATGAAATGGAACCATAGAAAAAGCACAGAAGTGAACACTTTGCAGAAGAGGGCCCCGCACCCATCCGGACAGCATGGTCACAGCGCAGGGTCTCCTCCAGGAGGCTGTTCTCTGGTCTCTTCTATACTGCCACTGCCCCCTGACGCTGCCGAGGCTTTTG
>NW_016841177.1:0-1124 GCF_001698545.2 Rhinopithecus bieti
GGTTAAAGGCATTCTTAAACCACAAACAATAGCATGAGCAATCTGTGCCTTAAGGACATGTTCCTGCTTTAAATAACTAGCCAGACCCATCCCTTTATTTCAAGCCCATCCCTTTGTTTTCCATAAGGGATACTTTTAGTTAATTGAATATCTATAGAAACAATGCTAATGACTGGCTTGCTGTTAATACGTGGGTGAAACTCTATTGGGGCTCTCAGCTCTGAAGGCTGTGAGACCCCTGATTTCCCACTTCACACCTCTACATTTCTGTGTGTGTGTCTTTAATTCCTCTAGCACCACTGGGTTAGGGTCTTCCCAACCAAGCTGGTCTCAGCAAGTGGCGTCCATCGTGGGGGCTTGAATCCAGGTTGAAGGGTCACCGGAGCGACGGCTGGAGAACATGGAACTAGCTGGAGGACACCCAAGTACTCTTAAAGCAATCCCTGTGGTAAGAAGGGGAGCTCGGAAGCATCATGGTTTAAGAATGCCTTTAAGGGTAACAATGTGACAAGTGTTGGCTGTGGTTTGTTCCACCTTGGTTTTCACATTGATGATGAGGAGGAAGGACAGTATAATAAAGTAACAGAAGAGGTTACAGAGCAAGTTTATTGACAGCTAAAGCTAAAGCTGTAAAGGAGGGAGAGGTTCATCCCTACCCTTCTGCACCCGCTCATTATTATTTTGAAGAAAATGACCCTCCAAATCTTTCTTTTCCAGAGGACACTGGGCAAAAAGTAGTTGCCCCAGTGACTGTTCGAGCAGCGCCTCAAGCGACCACTCTTAGTTCTATTCAGGCAGGAATTCAGCAAGCTAGACAAGAGGGTGATTTAGAGGCTTGGCAGTTCCTTGTTAGAATACTACTCCCTAGAACAACAGGGAAATATTACAGTTAAATTTGAGGCTTTTCCTTTTAAATTACTCAAAGAATTTAAACAAGCTATAAATCAGTATGGACCAGGTTCTCCTTTTGTAATGGGACTGTTAAAGAATGTTGCTGTTTCCAGTCAGATGATTCCTACTGACTGGGACACTCTTACTCGAGCTTATCTAACTCCTGCTCAGTTCTTACATTTAAAACTTGGTGGGCAGATGAAGCTTCCATTCAGGCTGCTCGCAATGCCCAG
>NW_016841178.1:0-751 GCF_001698545.2 Rhinopithecus bieti
AATCAAAAGAAAGATTTACCACTGTGAGCTGAATACACACATTACAAAGTAGTTTCACAGATAGTTTCTTTCCAGTTCTTATCAAGGGATATTCTGTTTCTCACTATAGACTTCAGTGGGTTCCACAAGTTCCCTTTACAGCTTTGACAAAAAGATTATTTCCAACCTGCTAAATCAGAAGAAAGTTTTATCTCTGTGAAGTGAATCCATATATCATAAAGCAACTTCACAGATAGCTTCTTTCTTGGTATTATCTTGGGATATTCAGTTTTTCACTATAAGTCTCAGTTTACTCCAAAATGTACCTTCGCAAGTTCTACAAAAAGAGTGTTTCCAACTAGTTGTATCAAAACCAAGGTTTAACTTTGTGGCCTGAATGCATACATCAGAAAGCAATTTCACTGGTAGCTTTTTTCAGGTTTTATGATGGGATTTTTTGTTTTTCACTGTAGACCTCAGTGAAGTCTGAAATGTCCCTTCAGAGATTAAACAAAAATAGTGCTTCCAACTTGCTGAATCTAAAGAAAGGTTTAACCTTGTGAGCTGAATTCTGTTTCTCACTATCGACCTCAGTGGGTTATGAAATATTTCTTAGCAGAATCTACAAAAAGAGTTTTTCCAGCTTGCTGAATCAAAACAAAGGTAAGGTGTGTGTTCACTGTAAGCTGAATCCACACATCACAAAAACAGTTTCACAGATAGATTCTTGCTAGCTTTTATTGCAAAATATTCGGTTTTTTACTACAGGACA
>NW_016841179.1:0-966 GCF_001698545.2 Rhinopithecus bieti
GTGTAACCGTAGCCTTTACATTAGAATCTGCTATAGAGCCCTATTTTGGGGGATAAATTTCTGACCATTGCTTCATTTATGCTAAGCCATGGAAAAAATGATCTAAGAAATGATGCCCATTCAGCAAAGTAATGGCCTGCTGGCAATGCTCTTTAACCCATTCTGAAGAAGTTATTTTTAACTTATGAAGTAGGTTAAAAGCAGTGGATCGATATTCTGTTTCTGATATTATAAGGCAACAAATGTTTCATTAAAACTTCTCACCCACATTAGCCCTTCATCTTTTACCTATCAAGGTGAAAGTTTTGTTATATATAATGTTGGCAGCAAAATTCTCTACATGTAAGTGTACCCCATGAGTGCATACAAGAGATTTCTTTTTTATTTCTGTTGTTCGTAGAGTCATTATATACATGAGTCCACATTTGACTGGTGACTGTATCCACATATGATAGTCACAATTCCAGCTGTGGACTGTGTTCATGAGTCAGATTCAGGATCTTACCAGCAGGCTGTGTCCATGTGAGAGAGTGACAGTTATAACTGTTGCCTGGTGTGCATATGAGAGTCACAATCTCACCTCTGTGCTGAGCCCTGTTACAATACTCTCTGTACACTCGAGTGCTTTATGCAATATGAGTAAGTGATGCAATCCTTTTTGATATTCATACAATTAGGAAACCCAGGACATTACTTGTTGCCCTAACATTGGCTATGAAAGTTACAATCTCTCCTATTAGCTGAGTCCAGGTATAAGAGTCCTCCTCATCCCTGTTAGCTGGGCGTACGTATATGTCACAATTCCACCTGGGAGCAGAGACCAGGCTACAGCATCACATCCCCTGGGCGCTGGACCAGAAATATTTCACAGTTCCCCTATGGGCAGGACCCAGGCAAGACAGTCACATCACCTAAATGCTGGGCCTAGTGAAATGTCACAATGCTCCCTGTGGGCAAGGCACAGAG
>NW_016841180.1:0-1605 GCF_001698545.2 Rhinopithecus bieti
TTTCTAATTATAGGCCTCAGTGAACACCAAAATCTACCTTTGCAGATTTTCAACAAGAGTTTCAAAACCTGCTGAATTAAACAAAATTTAGCTCTGTGAGTTGAATGCACACCTCACAAAGCAGTTTCACAGATAGCTTCTTTCTAGTTTTATCATGGAATATTCAGTTTTCACTACAGGCCTCTGTGGGCTGAGAAAAGACCCTTCCTAGGTACTAAGAAAAGAATGTTGAAACCTGCTGTGTCAAAAGAAAGGTTTAACTCGTTGAGCTGAATCCATACATCACAAAGGAGACTCATAGACAGTTTCTTTCTAGTTTTATCACGAGATTTTTAGTTTTTCACTATAGGCCTCAGTGGGCTCTGAAATGTCCCTTTGCAGATTATACAAAAAGAAGTTTTCCCACAGGCTTAATCAAAAGAAAAGGTGTAATTCTGTGAGCAAAATGCACACATCACAAAGTAGTTTCACATATAGCCTCTTTCTATTTTATTGTAAGTTACTTGGTTTTTCACTATAGGTCTCAGCAGGCTCTGAAATGTTTCTTCGCAGATTCTAAAAAGAGATAGTTTCAAACCTGCTGAATAAAAAAAACAAAGGTTTAACTCTGTGAGCTGAATCAACACATCACAAAGGAGTTTCACACATAGCTTCTTTCTAATTTTTGTCACGGGATACTTGGTGTTTGAAGCCTCACTGATCTTTAAAATATTTCTTCCCTGATTTTACAGAAAGAGTTTTTCCAAACTGTTGAATAGGAGAAAGGTTGAACTCTGTGAGCTGAATACACACATGACAAATCAGTTTCACTGATAGCTTCTTTCTAGTATATATCAGGGGATATTTGGTTTTTCACTATAGGCTTCACAGGGCTCCAAAGTGTCCCTTCACAGATTCTACAGCAGATTCCTATCTGCTGTATCAAAAGAAAGGTTTAAGTCGTTGAGCTGAATTCATACAGCATACAGCAGTTTCACAGATAGCTTCTTTCTAGTTTTATCATGGGATATTCTATTTTTCTCTATTGGCCTCAGTGGGCTTCGAAATCTCCATTCACAGATTTTACAAAAAGTTTGTTTTTTATCTGCTGAATTAAAGGAAAGGGTTAATTCTGTTATCTGAATGCACACATCACAAAGCAGTTTCACATATCAATTCTTTCTAGTTTGAATTGCAGGATGTTCTTTTTCTCACTATAGGCCTCAGTGCACTCTGAAATGTTCCTATGCAGATTCTACAAAAAGAGTGTATCCAATGTGCTGAATCAAAAGAAAAGTTCAACTCTATAAGCTGAATGCCCATATCGCAAAGCAGCCTCACAGATATCTTCTTTCTAGTTCTCATCATGAAATGTTCTGTTTCTCAATATAGGCCTCAGTAGGCTATGAAATGTCCCTTCTCAGATGCTACAAAAAGATTGTTACCAACCATCTTAATCCAAAGAAAGTTTTAACTCAGTGAGTTGAATCCACACATCACAATTAGATTCACAGATAGCTTCTTTCTAGTTTTTATGGTGGGATATTTCATTTTTCACTCTAGGCTTCAGTGGGCTCAGAAATGGCCCTTCACAAATACTACAAAGAGAATGTTTCCAATCTGCTG
>NW_016841181.1:0-333 GCF_001698545.2 Rhinopithecus bieti
AAGACTTTGTCTCAAACAAACAAACAAACAAAAAACAAAACAAAACGAAACAAAACAAAAAGTTGAAACCATGCTTCTTAGCCAAGGTCCCCATGAACAACCAACTGAAATCCAATAGATTAAATAATGAGCTAGATAAATGATCTACTCATTTCAACCAAGCAGCCTGTTCATTAATCCCCTACAACTGCATCTCTGTAATACACGATGTATTCTACCATGTGCAACTACAAGTATTAGCAACTGCACAGGTAGTTCTCTGTTTATCCAGTAAGTAATCAAAAGAAATTTTATTATTTAGCACAACTTTAATTAGAGCTTTTAATGCCTATT
>NW_016841182.1:0-680 GCF_001698545.2 Rhinopithecus bieti
GGCATGCTGTCACACGTCTTCATTGTTAAAGCATGGTTTAATGGGAAATGTTATTTATTCTTCTAGAAGGGTTTTCTTTTAAATACAAGTCCTTTTCTAATTATGTAGGAAAAAATAAAATACTAAGCTTTTTCTTTTGCAATCTTCATAGAACTCATGAGAGACAAGCAGAGACCAGTAAGAAACTTCTTTTGGAGAAACAACAGACCAGATCGTTATTCACAACCCATGCTAGGAGGCCAGTCCTAGAGTTACCTTGTGTTGGAAATCTTACCAATAGTTTGAGTCGACAGAATACTTATTTTAGAAGAAAAATTCATGATTTCTTCCTGAAGCCTACGACATAAAATAACAGTGCGAAGAACTACTTGTTCAAGGTTAGTTATATTATCTTTCTTCCTTTGGTTTTCAGGTTTCTGATGCGATTCTTGTTTTTAAGTAGGTGAAATACTGAGTTAATTGACTCGTGTGTTAAATAATGGTCAAACATTACCTGTGTTAACAAAGAAAGAAAACAGAAATTTTACTAAAAGTCCCTGGAGCTCTCATTTTTATGAAATATCCATTTGTTAACTTCATTCAATAAACTTAAGTAACACATTTTGAATTGCTTTAAAAAATGCATTTAAGTTATATTTTAGAAAGTGAATATTATTCCCTAGTAACTAAATATATACTTT
>NW_016841183.1:0-2548 GCF_001698545.2 Rhinopithecus bieti
AAAAAAATAGTAAAAAATGAAATTATTTATTAATATTATCTTTAACAGATTATCTCTGTGAATGATACACAGAATTATGTGTGTTTACCTGAGGCTACAGATCAAAAAGAAATAAAGACAATATATGGCAAAATAGAAGGTAAGAACCATTTTTTATTTAAAACATCTTTTGACCAAATGTTTGTCTCAAAGCGTGAGGACTGGTATGCTCTGACAACCAAAGAAAATTATTTTTTAAATGCGTAGCATGGAAGAACAAAAGGAGTGAAAGTTATATGTCATCTCAGGTGTTGGCAACAGATTATACTGAGAGTACCAACAAAAGAGCTGAATCATTAGTTTAAATTCAGTTTACTCTAAGACCTGAGGAAAGGAGTAAAAGAGGGAATGAAGACTGAGGAAGACAGAGAGTACAGGGAGTATATGAAGGAACAAGAAGCAAGTTTACATAATGGAGAATGGTAAAATGAAATAATTCTTGAAAGAAAGATAGAGCATGGTTAGAAAGCTGGGAAGAATATAAAGTGACCTTCCATTACCATAATCTACCAGAGAGTTACAGCAAACATGTTGTCACTCTTGTCTTTCTTACTGGAGGGAAGGCATTAGGGATAGAAGCACCTGACCATGGAGAGTTGTGTTTTATCAGCAATATGTGAATATAAGTATATTGGCACAGCCATGCGTGTATATAATTTGTCATATATACTCAGTATAGATCAGAAGTTTTCACACTTTAGAAAATCAGCTGAATACCTTGTTAACAATGTACGCGGTGATTCAGCAGACTTTGGATTCTGGCATTTTTAATAAGTTCTCAAGTGATCCTGTTGCTGGTGGTCCTTGGACCTCACTCTTAAGTAGCAAGGGAACAGCTTTTCCTTTGGAAAAATCTGGAAGAAGGGCAGTTGGATAGAAGGTCAAGACATAACAGGGTCAAACGAAAGCGTTATATTGCTTTTATTTCTGAGTATGTTTCTGGCCATAGGGGAAAAAAGAGGTAAAGAAATAGTAATTTTAGATGTCAGATACTACCCTAATCAAAGAGAAAGAAAGTTTTGGGAAAATTGATTTTAAAAGATGTTGAATGGGAATAATCAAGACCACAGATGTGGACTAAGAAATTTTGGCTAAGAGAGGGATTGTGAGGCATGAAATGGGGCAAGAAAGAAGATAGCAAGGCAACTTTGGAGTTTCTGAAAAGGAAATTTGAGTGAATTAACTTCAGATGCATTTACAATATTTGCACTCCAGCAGATTAGATTGTGGGTACTCCAGAGACTACCGGAAGCGGGAGGATTACTAGAATTGGAGTAAACCATGGTGACTCATTAGTTTTCTCTATTACTATCAGGCATAAGATGTTTATATTTTGTTGATATTAGCTATTCAAATGAGAGATATTTGAATCTAAGAGCATTAGCTTTATTTTTAATGAAGCAAATTGTTTTGGTGAAATTGTTGTTCTATAAAATCCATTAGACACTTACCATAATAAACAAAGCAGAGTAATTTTAGAAACAAATTACTGAATTTATTACTTGAATTCTAAAATTGTCTTTTTAAGTAAATATTGTCCTGATTTAAACATACAAAATGTTATTTGTATGTAATAACTATGTTATCATAAATTTTCAAATAAATGTCAACATTGAAAGCAAAATTTTAATGAGTTTTGTATATATTTTTTGCATGAGTGAATCAAGAAAATTTCTGAGGATGAACTAGAGGCATATGATTACACTTGCATGGATATGGAAAACAATGAATATTTTATTTAGTATTATCCCCTAAGTAAATATCCAAGCTGATCAATTTGTAACACATTCAGTGATGAGATGCCAGTTCTGCATTCTGCTGAACTCTCATCATAATGGTGTACCGTCTCAATTGTACGACAAATTAAAGAACATGATGAATGTAATGATATAAATTATTCCAATGTATTTCATTAACTATATGGTATAGGATTCTATATTCAGCTTTGATATTTATTTTTTCAGGGTCATGATTTGCTCCTCTGATCAAAGGTCATTTCTCTTTTCATCCCTCAGCATATGCATATTAATATCAACACATTTTGCATGCACAACACATTCTCACTTTTGAAATCTGAAGTGCATGTTTGTTGAAGCCTAGATTCCTAGTTTCTTCAGGGTATTTCTGTCATGTGAGTGTCCTAAAGAAACAAACCAAAAGAAAAGCCCTAAACCTAAAGGAATCATTCTCAAAGCTGAGCACGAGGACTTAGATACTATCATTGGATTCATTTGTGGTTGGTTTTGTCATATTTACCTATGACTGATAATAAATCTCTTTTGCTTTTTTAGAGTCTCCTGAAAAGCCTTCTGACTTTGAGGTATTGAGTTTTGTAATTTTATCTTGAATCATTTATTAACCACGTATTTTGTGAAGTATACATTCGTTATTAATAATTTTTCTTCCAAACCCATTTAGCCTGCCATTGAAATACAAAACTCTGTCCCAAATAAAAGCTTAGAATGGAAGAATAAACAAACATTGAGAGCAGGTAAATTTTACAGTTCAA
>NW_016841184.1:0-2126 GCF_001698545.2 Rhinopithecus bieti
ACCCCAGACCAAGGGCGTTGGCTTCCAGGGACACAGAGAACAGACAGAAGAGACATGGGGTCTGGAGCCCTGCTGAGGCCCACTGACGGAGGTCGGAGGGTAGGAGGCTCCGTGGGCCTCGCTCAGCCAGATATTCCAGGGGTACCATTTTCTCCTGTAGGGCCCTCTGTGCCTATGTGGTGCACAGGAATGTGACCTGCATCCTACAGGAGGGAGCGGAGAGCTACGTAAAGGCTGAATACCGGCAGTGTGGATGGGGGCCCAAGTGCCCCGGGACAGTCACGTAAGTGCACTCCTCACCTACACACTTGGAATCCCCTGGCACAAGCGCCAGTCCTGCCTTCAGCCGAGAGCAGCTGCCAACTCCACAAGGGGCTTCTTGGACTCCAGAGAGCCCACCTGAGCCCCCATACAGGCCAGAGTAGAAGGCGGCCCCAGAAAAGAGGGTGCCAGGGAGGATCCCAAGGATTTGGGCTTGCAGCAGAGTATCACCTGCACAGACAGGGGCAGGCTTGGGTTGGAGCCCAGGAACCACAGAGGGACAAGGGGAGGGTTCTGGGGGCAGAGGCAGCACAAGGCTAGGAGGAAGTGACGGAGGCAGAAGGTGAGGGGAGAGGAGGGAGCACCCACCCTTAGGCAATGGGTGATGCCACAGGGGGGCCTGGCAGGCCCAGGGAGGACCGTGGTGACCACAAGGAGGCAGGCCATGGGGGCAGGGAGAGGAAGCCGGAGCAGCAGGGCTGCACGTGAGGACCTGTGGGACTGCATGCACGTGGGATGCACAGGTCTGTACTTGGAGAGGTTCACATGTATGTGTGGAAACAAACCTGTTGTCTCCGGTATGTCAGTGGGTAAGCAGGTATGTGGCTGAACAGGTGAGGGCATGGACCCTCGTGAGCCTGCCTGTACGCCAGACCTTCCCTTCCCTGCTCACAATCAGAGGTGCCCATCCACCAGCCTCTCTGACCAGAGCCAAGGTCCCGGAGCAGGCTAGAGAGGAGTGAAAAGAACTAAGGGGAGCAGGTGGGAGCCAAGAGTGGCCCCCAGGGCAGTGAGGGGACTGCCAGCGCCAGCTCCAGGGCAGTGCCCCTCCCTGCCCACAGGGAGGGCTGGGGTTGTGTCTGAGTTCTCCCAGGTGCCATTGCAGCCTGAGTGGAATTTCTCATGGCAGCATGAGCTAGAAGGGGTCCAAGTGGTCTTGGGAAGTGATGGGGCGAAATTCCTGCTTCTCTTCAAGCTACCAGGATGGGTGGGACTTCTACCTGCATCCTTCCCTAACATGACTGTGAGCTCCAGGAAGGCCTGCCCTTACCCCACCCCTGTCACCTTAAGCACAGAAAAAGTAAAACCCTGGGGGTGGTATGGGGGTGGGGAGACACACAGCCTTATGCAAGTGTCTGAGGGTGGCCCTGAGAGCCAGCTAGGGGGAGGAGCACAGCCCTCAGGTGCAGGATCCTGCTGTCTTGCTCTCTCTGCCCAGGTACCGCACAGTACTCAGACCCAAATACAAGGTTGGCTACAAGACAGTGACAGAACTCGCCTGGCGTTGCTGTCCTGGCTTCACTGGGGAACGCTGCTCTGAGCACCTCACGGACCATGGGGCTGCCCTACCCCAGCTGGAGCCTGAGCCTCAGATTCCTTCGGGGCAGCTGGGCCCAGGTCCCAGGCCCCCTTCCTACAGCAGAGCAGTCCCCAGTCCTCACGGTGAGTCTACCCAAGGAGACCCTCCAAGGTGACTGGGTTTCTTGGGTTCAGTGGCAGGGGCAGGGAGGGGACTGATCCCAGGCTAGCTGAGCTCCGGCATGGATGGGGAGGAGGAACCCCCAAGCCCCACCTTCACCCCATCATAAAGCTGAGGGAGTTATGCTGAGTGAGAAGGTAGGCTTAGAACAGAAAGTCTCTTGGGTAGCCTGGCAGTATGACAAGCTGAGAGCGTGAGGCCAGTGATGCCCCTGGGGCTCTCTTCTCCTCTTTCCCAGGAAGGAAAGGCCCAGGGCTGTTTGGTGAGCGGCTGGAACGCCTGGAGGGTGACGTCCAGCGCCTGGCCCAAACATATGGTACCCTCAGTGGCCTGGTGGCCAGCCACGAGGACCCCAATAGGATGACTGGGGGTCCCCGGGCTCCTG
>NW_016841185.1:0-4240 GCF_001698545.2 Rhinopithecus bieti
CTTGTCTTGCCTCATTTTAATACTGCAAAAGCAGCAAAAAACAAACAAACAACAACAAAAAAAAACACCAGTACTTCCAAATTCTACTCAAGCAAGAGACTTCCTAGGGTGAGGTTTCTGTGATGCTCTGTGTGGGCCAATTTAATATTGCCTTGCTTCCAATTAGTCCCCCTTACGGAGATGTTGCCAAATTCTCTAAGCCATACAAAAAACACTAAAATTGCAGTGAGAATTAGACTTTGTTGGTTTACTAATCATCATGTCCAGAAAAGCCCAGGGGTTCTCTTTCTAATCTTTTTTTTTCATGAGAAGAAAGTGTAAGCAATCATGTCTGTCTATCCTAGAGGACTCCCAGCTATGGCACCAGAGAAGGCTGAGCTCATTAGAGCTGCTGCCTGGCCCGAACCAGCTTCCCATGGACCACACTGTAAGAAATACCATCCCAGGGCTCTGCAATATGAGCTTTTCCCAACTGGGAATCAGCCGCACACACTTTTCCACAGATCCTTCAACTCAAAACAAGACTGAATGTGACACACGAGTACATGCAGCAGGCCAGGCAGGGGGAGGGGAGCTGCCAAAACGGATCCTTTTGTCAAATACGTTTTCCCTGCCCAAATGTGTGTACTTCCAGTTACCAAGTAACAAGATGCAATCACATTTGCATTTCTTTTCTAATGTTAGCTGCTAATAGTAATAAAGTTGGCCATCTTCTAGAAATACTTTTCTTGCAGAAAAACTTTTCTGCGGTAAGAGCTGAAAAAAAGCCCTGATTATTGTGTTTAAAAAAAAAAAAAAAGAAAATGAAGAATAGATTCAACCTTAAAGAAGCATTCCATATTTACTGAAGAAACTGCATTTCCAAGATGTAGCAGAGTAGTGATAATTTGTGCTATAACCTGCAAATGCAATCTATCACAGATAGCCAATCAACCTACTTTTTCTCACTGTCCCTTAGCTGTGCTATACAATATAGCTAAATAAGTCAATGCTGACAATATGTTAGGATTGTATCCTCTAAAAATACTTCTTTCAATATCTATTTCCAATATACATAAACTTTAACTTAGTAAAACACATGAGAGTTACCATTCCCATGATAACACCCTATTTACTAATACTGACACACAATAATAAAATAGCTATTCACAAAACTTTGTGCATGGACACCATAGATACAGCTTTTGAGATAAAGTTTTGAAATCAAAACACAGTCAACAAATTTCAAAGAGCCAGCCCTGGTTGAAGAACAAAAAAAGGTGCCTCAAAGCTGCTGATGAGGAATTACACCTCAAAAATCCAGAAGAGACTCAAAGTGGTGACACTGACCGGGCTCTCTTTTTATTTTTATTATTTTTAGAGAACAGACTGTGCCCGCAAAGTCGCTAGCTTGGAATCCAGCTCGCGGCACTGAGCCCGCACTCTCTCACGACTCAGAACTCCGCACCGTGAAACAGGACTTATCTCACATCTCCACCACCTGCCTGGGTCAGAGCTCCCCTTTGAAGAGGTTTCAAAGGAAAACAAGATAAGAAGCACCTTTTCAGAAAAATATCCTTCCGACAGAGCGCCGTGATGTGAGAGTGAAGTGCCAGGCTGCTGATATCTTCTGGAAAGTGCTCTCTTGTCTTCTTAATAGATGAGATGAGTAAACCTGCCTTTCCTTACAGAGGACTCAGGGCTCCTGCGGAGGTCACCCCTAGATTAGCAACTGAGGGTGTCTGTTCTGCCCTGGATGGGGATCATTGCATGGGTGGGCAGGCAGAGGGGTCCCCTGTTAACTCTTAGGCCCTTAGGTATCCAGGAAAGATGCTGAAAAGAAGTGAGGCAGTCCCTTAATCTATGATTCATAACCAGTTAGTAATTTACAAACCAGAGAGGACCTGGCCCAAACAGTTTAAGCTAATAATTATTCCAGTTAATTAATATTTAATATAATCAGTGTTAGGAAATACATGTCTAAACTGGCTTATGGGAAACATATTAATTTTCAATACAACATTCTGTTTCTGGGTCCCTCGCCTCCTAAATTGGATATTGGTCCTTAAACGTTGTTGTTTGAGTTTTGCTCTTCTTTGGATGCATTTTTAAAGGAAAAAGTCGGGTGGAATGAAAAGGACCCTGCCTGAAAGGGAAACCCCTCCCTTTCAACGGAACTTTTGCATATCCCTTTTCCTCTTGGTTCTGGAGGGCTGGAAGCACTCTACCTGTTCTAAAGGAGTAGAGAGGTCCAGTACCTTAGATCCTTCATCCCCCAGATCTCAAAGCCTGTTTCTTCCCGACCATCCTAGGTGTAAGAGAGATATTTTTGCTTCTGAGCCGCAATAGCAACTTACATCAGTGCTATTAATTTGGCAGCTAATCAAGGACTCCCTATGACATCTCTTTTGTGGTCAGCCCTGGCTCATGCATTGGCTGATTTCTGGAAAGTGTGTTTGTAAAGAAACCAGGTATATGGTACTTTGAACACATTTTTAAATAAAATTAGCATCAAAATGTTGTTCTACTCCTGCAAATATCTATTTAGCACAAATTATGATTTAATTACAATCTGACACTGTCACCTATTATTGACCTGGCCACCTATTTTTATGTTGTTTCCATATTAACATGTTCTCTGAGTTTCAATTTGGGATACTGCAAACACGTTGTCCCCAACAGAAGCTAAAACTTCCTTACCTAAGGGACTCCAAAAGCTTCTTCCAGGACCCCAGGATTTTGTCAAGGGGGTTGGGGGGGCCTCCATGGGGCACCTTCAGCTCTCCAAGAACTTCTGGGACAGATAATTGTTTCTACAGTAAGATGAAGGGTTTATGCACATTGGAAATCTTCTAGATGTTCCTAAATCAGGGACTGTCTCAACATACTTTTAAAATGTCACCAAGCATTTAGTGTTATTTTCATTAAGATTTTTATATATTTAGGTCTTACCTCTGCCACTGAACTGTAAGCTTCTTGAAGGCAGAATCAATATCTCCGTCATCTTTTCATCACTCCCAGTAACCAGCTTCATTATTGGCCTCAATAGATCTGGATTGATTCGATTTTCATGTGAATCTCATTGTTGTCTTGGAAGTGGTGATTTGACCTATTACATTTTAACAAGCAATTAAATAACAAACCTGTATATGAAGGACTCCCTTTCCCCTGTGTTTCTTTTGCATACCGACAAAACAGCCTGTCATTGTGGTGCAAAACCACCCACAGAATCAGAGCACAGGTCAGGGCAGCCTCTGTGTGCCCTCTGCCCCGACACTGGCTGATGTGGTTTGGCTGTATTCCTGCCCAAATCTCATCTTGAATTGTGCTCCCATAATTCCCTGTGTTGTGGGAGGGACCTGGTAGGAGATAATTTGAAGGGGGGCAGTTCTCCCATAATGTTTTCATGGTAGTGAATAAGTCTCACGAGATCTGATGGGTTTATCATGGGTTTCTGTTTTTGAATCTTCCTCATTTTCTTTTGCTGCCACCATGTAAGAAGTGCCTTTCATCTCCTGCCATGATTCTGAGGCCTCCCCAGCCACGTGGAACTGTAAATCCAATTAAACCTCTTTTTCTTCCTAGTCTCAGATATGTCTTTATCAGCAGCATGAAAACGGACTAATATGTTGGCCCAGGGCTGGTCTCATTCACCTGCCAAGGGTGCAGGAAGATGACACAGGTGTCATGCATGTGCATTTTGCATCTGCAGCTGTGCAGCAGATGGCTCCTCTGACCCAGGCTACCTTGTTTATTCCCAATGCATGTCAGTTGCCCTCTGTCAACCTGGCCTGTCTTGGCTCCAATTCTGGCTGCCCAGCCACTGTCATCCACTTCCCTCCAGCCAAGCATGCACTTCTCTTTTTGAAGTATATACATCAAAGTCTTGGCATATGATGGGTGTTCTGGAGAGGAGCTGGGGCAGCATACGTGTGGAGCTGACCTTCAGCCGGGAGCAGACTGGAGCTGGTGATGTAACGTATGCTCCTATTTTCATGGGAAGGTTAACGAATCTTGTCTTCACTTTGCAAAACCTAAGAATTCAACAGAGTCAACTCTGCCTTACCAACTCTGTTAAATTACTGAGAGTAGTTTTTAAAAATATTTCTAGATCTTGAATCCTAAATGTATTTTAATTATCATTTTCTTCAATAATACATGTTTTAAATTTTAACATAAAAAAGACAATCTGACACAATTTTAATATTCTCTAAAGATTATTATAAGGATAGTGTGCAATGTGGAGAGATAAAGCCCTTTT
>NW_016841186.1:0-751 GCF_001698545.2 Rhinopithecus bieti
AGTAGGCAGGATGAGGGCATCTGAGCAGACAGGGATGGCTAGGAGCCTCAGCATTGAGGCCGAGAGAGGGAAGCCAGAAAAACCAGAAGAAAAATGAAAAATAGCAAAAGAAACAAAGGAAACACTAAGCTGCAGGCTCCTCTAGCTGCTCACTGAGCTTCTCCAGACCGGCTGGAGCTGTAGCTGGGGACAGGTGGGTGTGCTGATCCCACCTCTGGGAGGCCTTGAGCAAGTCACTGGGGCACCCTCAGAACCTGCCTTGGCTCTGCTGCCATGGGACAGTGGTCTCTCTGCTCCCAGTGCAGAACCCCTCCCGGGGCCAGGCATAAGACCACCTGGAACACAGTGGCATCATTTGACCCAGCCTGGGATCCAAGTGGCTCTCAAGAGTGGAGCTACCTGGAATGCTTTTGACAGCCAGTTGCAGCTTTATTTGCAACCTAGGCATCCACACCATTTGTAGTGCCTCAAAACAATGTAATGTGGGATTATGGGCTTTAGCCCTTGAGTATGCTGGGGGCCCAGATACCCAGAATCTTCCTAACATGCACACTTCTGAACTGCAAAGCCCCTGTGCCCTCAGTGGTGCAGGCAGGAGTCGTGGACCTGAACAGGGTACTTTTCACATTAGGACCTATCACTTGCACCCCCACCCCATGTACTGGCATGGGCGGCTCTGCCAACAGGCTCTCTTGGCAGGGGGAGAGAACCTTCTGTCTCATCAGGCCAGCCTCAGCCAACATCTGTGAGT
>NW_016841187.1:0-446 GCF_001698545.2 Rhinopithecus bieti
TCCCCCACCAACTCAGAGAAAGGTGTGGCCTGCACCTAAGCAGGCCAAGCAAGGGAAAGAAGGACATTTGAGGGTGTGGTGGGAGGCAGGGACAGCCTGGCCCCCATCGTGTGTGGTGTGTGAAAGACCCAGCTGGAGATGGGTTGCGAGGGCCCTTGTGGCAGGGAACCCTCTCCTGTGGGCAGCAATGTGCCCAGAATGCTGAGTGTTCAGAAGTTGGCAGTGGGCATGGATGGGGGCGATGAGGACTCCTGGAGGATGGAGAAGGGTGCTGGTTTGGAACCTGCTGGAGATGTAAAGGTGAGGTCTGTGACTGAGGCTGATGGGATTGGGGCGGCAGGACTCTGCTTGTGATTTGTGACAGTCTTGTCCGGGTTGGTGTGGCCTTCAAGTAGAGACAACAGCACTTTCAGATGGAATGGCAGAGACATGACAAACCCTGTCTT
>NW_016841188.1:0-829 GCF_001698545.2 Rhinopithecus bieti
GCGATCGTGCCTCAGCTTCCCCAGTAGCTGGGACTACAGGCAAGTGCCACCACACCCAGCTAGTTTTTTGTATTTTTTGTTGAGTCTGGGTTTCACCATTTTGTCGAGGATGGTCTTGAACTCCTGACCTCAAGTGATCTGCCCACCAGGGCCTCCCAATATGCTGGGATTACAGGCGCGAGCCACCACGCCCAACCCAAATAAGTTAGTTTTTTTTTTTTTTCTTAAGATGGGGTCTCACCCTGTTGCCCAGGCTGGAGTGCAGTGGCACAATCTTGGCTCACTGCAGCCTCCACCTCCCAGGTTCAAGCCATTCTCCTGCCTCAGCCTTCTGAGTAGCTAGTACTACAGGTGCGCGGCACCACGCCTGGCTAATTTTTGTATCTTTAATAGAGATGGGGTTTAGCCATGTGGGCCAGGCCGGTCTCGAACTCCTGACCTCAGGTGATCCGCCCACCTCGGCCTCCCAAAGTGCTGGGATTACAGGCGAGAGCCACCATGCCTGGCCAAGCTTTTATGTATTTTTTTAATGTAGGAAAAGATTTGTGGGAAAAAAATTATTACATGCTGCAAGCTTAGGTGAGAAATGACTATCAAAAGTAGTAAATTTTGTATTACAAATCAACTCTCACGTATCAATTTTGATATTTAAATTCAAAGGTAGGAAAATGTTAATTAGGTGAATATATTCATGATTGAGACTACAATCTACTTAATGTTCCTTTTATCATCTACTCAAACCTAGGAGTAAATTTCACTTCATTAGCCTCATAGCAATCATCTGTAATCACCTGATTACAAATGTACTCAAGCTGCAGGCTTTCACTGT
>NW_016841189.1:0-888 GCF_001698545.2 Rhinopithecus bieti
ACCGACAACCTGGCCCTCTGCACAGCACCTCCTCAGAGCTGGAGCTTATATTTAGTCAGTTCCCATGATTAATTGTTTAAATTTTTCTAATTTTTTGTGTTATGAAAAGTGGTATGATGAATACTTCTATTATATTTATCATTGTGTATATATGGTTATTGCTTTCTCATAGGCAATGTGCTCAGAGATTAAACTATTGCCCAATATTTTATTAAAATTTCTTAAGAATTTTTAATAAACATTGTTACAGTGTCCTCTGTTAAAGCAAGTAATAGGTCATTATCATGAGGTTGCTTTTGTACCTGGAGCTCTTTCATAAGCACACCAAAACTTAACTTGGAGGCATTTCTCATGACTGACTTACAAATTAAAATCTAGCATCAATCAATCACAAACAGCCAGCCAGTTAGTTACATAACTAGGGACCTCTGATCACAATATACCCAAATAAGGCAAACACTAGGACCAGGAACATCACCATTCCCTGGGTGCTGGTTAGAAATGCGATTTTCCTGGCCCCATTCACACCGACTTGGTCAGTGTCTCGGGAAGTGGGGTGGCTCAAACTTGGGTTTTAACATGCGCTCAGGGCATTCTGGTCTCTCTGAAGTTTACAAGTGCCTGCAGATAAATGTTGAAGTCATTGCACCTATCATTATATCATGCCCAAATAAGGTAGACATCTAGCTAAGCCAATCAGGTAATTTCTTTACTTTGCTACCTTGTTCAGCCTATGAAACCTTGCTGTTTATGCTACTAGAGAAAAGCTTTCTTACTCTTTTCCAGTTTTGAGTGTTGCCCAGTTCATGAATTCTTCTTTGCCCAGATAAACTCTATTGAATTCATTTTGTTTAAAGTTTTTCTTTAACAATTTAGTGTCAGATGTGG
>NW_016841190.1:0-1604 GCF_001698545.2 Rhinopithecus bieti
GAAGAAAAACCACTAAAAATTGGGCAAGTGATAGGCACAGACATTTCTCAAAAGAAGACATTCATACAGCCAACAGACACATGAAAAAATGCTCATCATCACTCGCCATCAGAGAAATGCAAATCAAAACCACAATGAGACACCATCTCACACCACTTAGAATGGTCATTACTAAAAACTCAGAAAACAACAGATGCTGAAGAGGATGTGGAGAAAAAGGAATGTTTTTTACACTGTTGGTGGGAGTGTAAATCACTTCAATGATTTTGGAAGATAGTGTGGTGATCCTTCAAGGATCTAGAACTAGAAATACCATTTGACCCAGCCATTCCATCACTAAGTATATACCCAAAGGATTATAAATCATTCTACTATAAAGACACATGCACATGTATGTTTATTGTGGTACTGTTCACAATAGCAAAGACTTGGAACCAAACCAAATGTCCATCGATGATAGACTGGTTAAAAAAAAAAAAAATGTGGCACATATACACCATGGAATACTATGCAGTCGTAAAAAAGGATGAATTCGTGTTCTTTTCAGGGACATGGATGGAGCTGTAAACCATCATTCTCAACAAAATAACACAGAAACAGAAAACCAAACACCACATGTTCTCAGTCATAAGTGGGAGTTGTACAATGAGAACACATGGACACAAGGAGGAGAACATCACACACTGGGACTGTCAGGTGGTGGGGAATTAGCATTCGGAGAAATGCCTAACGTAGATGATGGCTTGATGGGTGCAGCACACCTCCATGGCATGTGTATACCTGTGTAACAAATCTGCATGTTCTGCACATGTATCTCAAACGTTAAAATATGCATAAGAAATATTAAATTTCTTTCCCAGTTATTTCACACTCCATGGGGTATCATATGATGGGATTGGAACAAAAGTGGCATAAATAAGTTTTATGAACATATTTCTTTAATCCTGGACTTCCAAATCTACCCAAAGGTTTTGGCCCATGCAAACTTATAGCAGCCCCCATTCTAGGATAATGTCAACCAAATATACATAATGCCGTAGTTCTAACTTTCTGATCCTTCAGAGAGGGTAAGAAAACATAGGAATTTAAAAAAAAAATTTTATTACTTCATGAAAATGTTGCAAGAGGGGGGCGCAGCAAGATGGCCTAATAGGAACAGCTCCAGTCTCCAACTCCCAGCGCGAGCGACACAGAAGACTGGTGATTTCCGCATTTTCAACTGGGGTACTGGGGTCATCCCACTAGGGAGTGCCGGACAATCGGTGCTGGTCAGCTGCTGCAGCCAGACCAGCGAGAGCTGAAGCAGGGCGAGGCATCGCCTCACCTGGGAAGTACAAGGGGAAGTGAATCCCTTTTCCTAGACAGGGGAACTGAGACACACAACACCTGGAAAATCGGGTAACTCCCACCCCAATACCGCGCTTTAAGCAATGGGCACACCAGAAAAAATTATCCCTCACCTGGCCGGGAGGGTCCCATGCCCACGGAGCCTCCCTCATTGTTAACACACCAATCTGCGGCGATCTAACCGTGAGGCAGCAGCGAGGTTGGGGGAGGGGCGCCTGCCATTGCTGAGGCTTAAGTAGGTAAACGAGGCCGCTGGG
>NW_016841191.1:0-889 GCF_001698545.2 Rhinopithecus bieti
AAACCAATGAACCAAGCAAATAAAATACTCCAGTGAGTCCAATTCTCTGGTAATATGAAATTAACTAAAATACAATTAATTGGAATTCCAGAAGGAGATTAAAAACAGAACGTGAGAGAAGAAAAATTTGAAAAAGATGACTGAGGACACCAAGTAACCTCAAAAAGCTCCAAGAAAGATTAATACAAAACTTAAAGAACGCTAGAATAATCACACTAGTCTAACTGCTGAAAACCAAAGATTAGCATAAATCTTGAATTCAGTCACAGAAAAATAGGAACATTGTGTACAGAGATAAACAGAAACAAACATTACAGTGAACTGCTAGTCAGCAACTCTACAAGTCACAAACCAATGATACAAAATTTTTAAATAACTGAAAAAAGTCAATCGCCAATCTTATATCCATTAACTACATCACTAAAATAACAATTAAATGAAGACATTTTCAGATTAACACTGGAAGAGTCCCTTGCTAACAGGTCTGCACTAAAATAAATGTCAAAATGATTTCTTGAGGCAAAAGGAATATGGAAGCAGATGAAAGTTGAAACTACACAAAGAAATAAAGAGTGCCAGGGAAGATATAAAGATATGTAGCCCAATTATTTTACATTGCTCTAAAGATCATGGATTGTCTACATTTTTTTTTAAAAAAAGAGTAACTTCACATCATGGAATTCATAATATTTGAGACTATAATGCATGACATATATAGTGTAAACGAGGGAGGAAAGAGAAACATACATTTTAAGGTTTTTATACCATAGTCAATATAATACAAATTATAGGTTACTGTAATAAGGTAGAATAGGTATTGAAATCTCTAGAGAAACAATGAACATTTTTAAAAGATTATATGTGCATTAATGTTTTCATAGAACTTCTA
>NW_016841192.1:0-2117 GCF_001698545.2 Rhinopithecus bieti
GAAGTTCCCTTAGCCACTTTGAGCTCAACTTCCCTAACATTAGGCAGGAATAAGTACCACCTGCCTCTGCTGGTTAACGCTGAGGACTGAAAGGAGAACTTCCACAAGGCCACTTGACAATGCCGCCTGGCGGAAGCCCCTCAATCAGGGGCTGGTAGGATCATCTGAAGCCAAGTACAACTTTCCTTTCCACTGTCCCAGGCTCACTCTGCATATGATTAGCAAGGAATAGTCAATAAAGGAAACCAAAATACTTGCTGAATTTTTAAAAAGAAATTTTAAAAGGGGGGGTGGTGGGAAAATAGGAGGGAGAGGAGGGGAAGGAAAAGCACCCGGTCACAAGTTGTAGTCCAGGGCTCATCCCCGGCCTCCTCACTCAGGCAATCACCAGTCCCCACCTCCTGGGGAGGGGTACTTTCTCGGCTGGCTTCACCCATATGGAAGGCACTGCCACAGGTGTTCAGAAACCAGGAGCACCTTGAAATGGGCAATGTGCTTTGGGTAGGAGACCTACAATTTCCCCAAAGAAACCACGGCACAAAAGTGACCCACATAGGAGGCACCAACGGCTGTAAATACTTGGTGGCAAAAAGTGATGTCATACCTTCTGTACAGGAGACATACACCCAAATAAAACTTGCCAAAATCGCAGAGAAAACAATACAGCAGACATCCAGTGCCATTCTGTTACAGAAATATTTATATCCCAAAGCCAGGGACCTCTCTGGAACACTGTGTTTATTTCCACGTTTCATGGAAGATGTTTGAGTGCACTCACGTGTGTCTCAACAAACTTCCAGTCCCTGCTCTAAACCCTGTGGCTCCTCAGCAAAACCCAAAACAAGTATCAGTTTTCCTTCCAAATGGGAAATTTTCTGACCTAGTGAAACCAGCATCAAATCCACTTATTATGAGATAGCTGATTACAGGCGAAGCCCTCTAGTCCCAGGGTGACTTCCCTCCTGCAGAAGCGGGAAGGATGTGCATAGCACTGGCCTGCCAGACCACATCTCCAGGCAGTTTCAAACCATGGCTGCTCAGGTGAGCCATGATAAAATCAAAACCAAGTATCTGAAAAGTGTACATGTCAAGAACCAGACCTCGGACCAGACTCAGCAGAAATGGATGTTGCAAGGTTTGTTCAGAGACTTCCTCTCCATGCCCCTCTCTCAGGGACCTCCCTCCTTGCACTAGGGGCCCAGGGCCAATGGACCACTCCCTTACCTCTAGCCCAGTGTATTTTCAGGAACAGCTCCCAGACTGTACCAGACCCTGAAATGTATTCACTGAATGCACTATTTCTTCAAATGATCGTAAATCACCTGACTATAACAACAATTGTTTTAAAAGTGTTCTCTCTCTCTCGGGAATCGTGCCATGAGTTTCAGCAAGCAGCTTTGCTTCTCTCTACTGCAATTCTATCATGTGCAAAATGTTAACAATTACTGTGTTCACCCATAGCATTGTTGTAAAAGCCTTAAGACCCACTTCATGTAGCCTGCCTGGAGCACAGACCCTGTCACATGGTAAATGCCCACTGAAGGTGAGTTCTCTGTAGCTATTATTACCTAGCCCTCCAGCGAACAAAAGGAGTCGATCAGGTCTCATCGTATCACCATGAAAGGATGTCCATGTAGACCGCGCAGTGGGAGTAGGGGACTCAATGTTTATCAGGTACTATTTTGTTTTTTACAAAGTGTACATATACATTTGTAGGTACACTGGAAAAGATCTGGAAGGAAATATATCCAGTGTTAACAGTGACTACCCCAAAGACACATTCATCCAAACACACAACAGAGAAACACTCACTATCTTTCTGTCTTCCATATCATTTGAACTATTTTCAATAAGCATCCATGGCTTTTGTAAAGTTTTTGAAAGGAATTTATCGCATTTTTTTCTGGAGAAACAAGCAGGAGCATGAAAAAGGTGGAAACACAAGGTAAAATGGAATGGGACTCAATGGAATTGAGTCCAAGCCAGGCTCAGCAGGCACACGAACCATACACCTCTCACTACAACTCAACACCAGCTCTCTCTTCTCTTGGTCCAATGGCCCAAGACTTAGAGATAAAATGTTTATTGTGATCACATCAATCACACCAAGGAGCTTG
>NW_016841193.1:0-981 GCF_001698545.2 Rhinopithecus bieti
CTCTCAGAAAGCTTCTCTCTTGTTATTATCTGAGGGTATTACTTTTTTCACCATGGGCCTCTATGGGCTCCCAAATCTCACTTTGCAGATCCAACAAAAAGAGTGTTAGTAAACTGCTTCCTGAGGACTGAGCTTTTACTCCTTGAGATGAATTCACAGATCACAAAGAAGTTTCTCAGAAAGCTTCTTTCACGTTTTGAACTGATGATATTTCCTTTATCAGCGTAGACCTCAATGTGATCCAAAGAAGCCCTTCTCAGGTTCCTCAAACACAGTGTCAATTGACTGTTCCACAAAACACAAGTGTAAGTCGGTGATGTGAATTCACCCATCACCAACACGTTTCTCAGAAAGCTTCCTTCTAGTTTCATCTGAGGATATTTCCTTTGTCACCTTAAGCTTCATTGCACTAAGAAATATCCCATTACAGATTTCCAGAAAACTCTGTTAGCAAATTGATCACTTAAGACAAACATGTAATTCTGTGAGTTGCATTCACATATTGCAATGCAGTTTCTCAGAAGGCTTCTTTCCAGTTTTGATCTGAAGATATTTCCTTTTTCACCATAGCCCTCGATAAGCTCCCAAATACCACTCTGCAGAATCTACGCAACAGTCTTAGCAGACTGTTCCAAGAAGGGAAGGGTGAAACTCTGTGTGATGAAGTCACACATCAGAAAGCAGTCTCTCAGAAACCTTCTCTCTAGTTATTATCTGAGGATATTTCCCTTTCCACCATGGGCCCCATGGGCTCCCAAACCTCACTTTGCAGATTCCACGAAAAGAGTGTTAGCAAACTGCTTTTGGAGGACTAAGCTGTAACTCTGTGAGAGGAATTCACAGATCACAAAGAAGTTTCTCAGAAAGCTTCTTTCACGTTTTGAACAGATGATATTTCCTTTATCAGCATAGGCTTCAACACGTTCCAAAGAACCCCTTCTCAGGTTCCTCAAAGACAGTGTTAATGGACTGCTGCACGAA
>NW_016841194.1:0-886 GCF_001698545.2 Rhinopithecus bieti
GCACCAGGACAGAGGGCAAGGCGATGGCAGGACTGGGCCATGGCAACGCCTGGTCAACTCCAGGACAGGGCCAGAAGCAGGACAGGGCCAGGGCCAATGCTCAGGCCAGGGACAGGGCATGGCAGGAAGTGCCAGAGCAGGGCTGGGCCAACGTTGGGGCAGGGCAAATCAGGGCCAAGACACCTCCAAGTCTAGCTCTGGCCCTGCCTTGGCCCCGGCCCCTTCCTGGCCCGACCTTGTCCCCGGCCCTGCCCAAACCATGCCCTGTGTATTTGACCAGTGTTTTGGAACCAGAATCCTACAAGAAACTTTAATAAGCTATTTTTGTGCATTTTTAGTAGAGATGGGGTTTCACAGTGTTGTCCAGGCTGGTCCCAATCTCCTGAGCTCGAGCCATCCACCTGCCTTGGCCTCCCAAAGTGCTGGGAGTAATCTGGCCAAGTACTTAACCTCTTTAGGTCTGTTTCCTACGTTAGGAAAATGGGGATGCCATAAGTACCTAGCACATAGAGTAATTGTGAGAATCAATGCCTCATATATACGTATTTATAAAATTATACTCATAGAACACTACCGGAAGCAAGGAAAGTATAAATTAAAATTTAGTAATTATTTACTGCAAATACTATTGCTATTACAAACAACATAGTACAGATATTATTACTACTACTATAGTTATCTTAAAAATCTAAAACAAAATTTCTAAATAATAGCCTAATGTAATCTCTCCTGCTGTGCCCTGGCTCAGCCCTAGTGCTGGCTCTACCCCTAGTCCTACCATATCCTGGCTCTGACCTTTCTCTGGCCCTGCCGCTGCCCTGGCCCTTCCCATCTTCAGGCCTTACCAAGGCCCTACCCTGATCCTAACCCTGCCCTGGCCTGGTCC
>NW_016841195.1:0-1488 GCF_001698545.2 Rhinopithecus bieti
TCTGGAGACAGCAAGAATTTCCAGATCTGGTTTTGGTGGTAGCTGAAATGTCACTGCACAGGTGCTGTTGAGCTTGACCTTTTTTTTTTTTTTTTTTTTGAGATGGAAGTTCACTCTGTCACCCAGGCTGGAGGGCAATGGGGTGATCTCAGCTCACCGCAACCTCTGCCTCCTGGGTTCAAGCGATTCTCCTGTCTCAGCCTCGCGAGTAACTGTGATTACAGGCATGCCACCATGCCCAGCTAGTTTTTGTATTTTTAGTAGAGACAGGGTTTCACCATGTTGGCCAGGCTGGTCTCGAACTCCTGACGCTGTGATCTGTCCACCGCGGCCTCTCAAATGCTGATATTACAGATGTGAGTCACCATGCCTGGCCTAGTTTGATGTTTTTAATGAAATGTAGCGTGTTTTATCCAGGACAGTTTACACTTCATTGAATTGAAGGCTTTGCATTTCCCTGTCTTCCCTGGATATGAGTCGGCTGGATTTGACAGTGACCTGACATAGTTAGGGGACGCAGGTGCCCTGTTGTCAGCTCTGAGGAGCAGTGGCTGTTATCCAGGTGACACCAGAGGTGCCTGGACTGAGTGTGAGAAATGATATCTACGCTCCAGCCCTGCTTGCCACAGTCACATGCACGTGGCCAATCGGGACTCACTTTCCAGTTTGCAGGAAAGGAGGGTCCTTCTCAGGGGTGGATGGTTTTGGGGCCTTCTTATTGTCTTCTGGGGGTGGAGGCCAGCGTCAGACCCAGTCTCCTGCCAGGGCCACAGCCAGCGCCTAGGCTCATTCAGCCCTCTGTAATCCTGTTTGCTCCTCTATGAAATGACAGCTGTGACGCGTGGCCTACAGGTGGTGAGAGTGTGGGACGCACCTCACAGAGCATGTTTCCCACTCCAGGGGACATCAGAAAGGGAGTCTCAGGTTCCCTCTCCACCTTTCTCTCCCACCCACAGGATACCCAGCTTCGTGGAGGCACCTGACATCATGAAGAAACTGCCCTGGGTAGAAAACTACTGGCTAGACGATATATTGCTGGCCAAGCCCGAACTGACCCAGTACTGCCTGATCTACGTGAAGGAAAGCTACACCAACTTCCACATCAACTCAGGGCACCTCCGCCTGGAACCGCATGTTCAAGGTACACCACGCCCCTTGGGACACCTCAGCTGTGCCGTGGCCATGACCCATCTGCAAGATTGTCTGCAGTCCCACGAGCCCTGACTGTGGCCAAGATGCCACTCCCCAGAGGGCCCTTGGACCATCCATCCCTGGGACAGGAGGCCATGGAGACATCCCTGGATGGAGGGGCAGGGGTGCATGTGGGATCAGATAAGTGCACGAATGTCTCCTTTTTCTAATGGGATTCAGGCTCAGTAACCATTGGATGAGGCCGCTGGGTGACTGTGCACTTAGAGGAGAAAGGGGGGTGTTGTGAAGACATCCTGGAAGAGGGGCCAGCCATAGCCAGGGCCCCGCACAGGAGCC
>NW_016841196.1:0-1777 GCF_001698545.2 Rhinopithecus bieti
GCCCCTGCTTTGCTAAGAGAATAGAAGTGGTCAAAGTCTTCCACAGACTCCCACCTCCACCTCCACCCATCTACCTCCTATTGCCTGCCTGTGACTGTGGATGAACAACCGCTATGTCCAGCCAAAGAATCCTGCACTGGACTGCTGAATCCCATCATCTCTTACTGCTCCAGGGTGTCACTCCAGCCAGCCTATCCTTTCTCTAACATCAGCAGTATTTCCCTTTCTACTGGACTCTTCTCATCATCACACAACATGCAGCTATTTCTGTCATCTTCAAAACAAAGAAATTACTCGACCCTATTTCCTATATCAGGACCTGCACCTTTTCTACGTTCCCTTTTGCAGCAAAACTTACAAAAGAACAGTCAATACATACTCTGGCCCCTCTCCTCTTCTCTTTGATTCACTTGTCTCACAGGACTCCACCTGCAGCCCTGGATGCTCTTTCTCAGCTGCCTTTGCTGGTTCCCCTGCTCTCACCTATTTAAATTAGAGCAAGGCCATAGGTTTCGGGCTTCAGTTTTCTTTTCTTCTGTGTCTATACTTATTCCCTGGATGATCTCATTCTGTCTCGGTTTTATATTCCATCTGTGTCAGTAATTGTTATGTTTTGGGTCTGTCCCTGCCCAAATTTCATGTGGAATTATAATCCCCAGTGTTAGAGGTGGGGCCTGGTGGGAGGTGATTGGATCATGGGAGCAGAGTCTTCATGAATGGTTTAGCACCATTCCTCTAGTGCTGTTCTCGTGATAGAGTTCTCACAAGATCTGGTTGTTCAAAAGTGTGTAGCACCTCCCCGCCCCCCACTTCCTCCTGCTCCAGTCATGTGAGATATGCCTACTTCTCCTTCAGCTTCCACCACGATTGAAAGTTTCCTGAGGCCTCCGCAGAAGCTGTTATGCTTCCTGTGCAGCCTGCAGAATAGTGAGCCAATTAAACCTCTTTTCTTATAAATTGCCTAGTCTCAGGTACTTCTTCATGGCAGTGAGAGAATGGACTAATACAGTTATCAATTTATTGCGTCTCTGCTATAAACTCATTCTTCATTGCCTGCTCTGCAAAAACGGAACTGGGCCGTTTAAGTATTTCCTTCAGACATGATGTTAGGTTTTGTCAGTAGAGAGCAATGGAGAGACCTTGCAGGCGAAAGCAGACTTTGTTCCTGGTTCTCCTATGCTCCTGGCCTGGCTCCTGCAGGTGGGTGTCTTCTCCAGAAACCCAGTGGCCAGTGCCCAGCAGGTCCCACTCCTCCCACCAGCTCCAGGCAGTTTTGTTATAGAGTAACTCTTCTGAGACACTGCTCCTTCCTCCAGCACCTAAAGAAGTATTTCTAGTAAGTTCCAGTGACATAGCACCAGTGACTCTCCTGACATGCAGAGGGCCATGACTGGGTTCCTCTGATGAGGTGCAGGGGAAGTGCACTAAGAGGAGAGGACTCTCCTGGGCTCTCTACCTCAGCCCTAGACTAGTGGTTGCTCCTTCTATACTTCCTACTAGTCTGTGCCTGGTTACTCCACTTCCCTGTTGCAATTAACACTTCTTTATGTACACGTTTCCTGTTCAAATGACTGTGGGGCTTCTCTTTCCTAATTAGACTCTGACCAATACACTATCATTTGCCAACGACTCCCAAAGTTTTATCAATGACTCAGACCTCTAACCTGAACTCCAGCTGCCTCCATGACATATCCATTTGGATATTTAATAGACATTTCCAAAGTGATATGCCAAATAGAACTCAGGATCTTCCCTCTCAAACCAACTGCTCAGCAGG
>NW_016841197.1:0-828 GCF_001698545.2 Rhinopithecus bieti
TGATCTGAGGATATTTCCTTTGTAACTGTAATGTTCACTGCGCTATGAAGTATCTAATTGCAGATTTCCAGAAAACTGTGCTAACAAACTGATCACTGAAGAGAAACGTGTAACTCTGTGAGTTGCATTCACACATGCAATGCAGTTTCTCAGAAAGCTTCTCTTTAGTTATTATGTGAGGATATTTCCTTTATCACCATGGGCCCCAATAGGCTCCCAAATATCACTTTGCAGATTCCACGAAAAGAGTGTTAGCAAACTGCTTTTGAGGCAGAGGTTGTAACTCTGTGAGATGAACTCACAGATCAGAAAGAAGTTTCTCAGAAAGCTTCTTTCTCATTTTTATTGGAAGATGTTTCCATTGGCCCCATTGTTTTCAAAGGGATCGGGAATATCTGTTCTCAGATTCCACACAAATAGGGCTAGGCCACGGCCCCACGAAATACAGCTGCAACTTAGTGAGTTGAATTCACACATCACAAAGCGGTTTCTCAGAAAGCTTCTTTCTTTAGTAAGACGAGGTTATTTGTGGTCTTGGAGCGCCACCGTGTGTCCTATTGCAGATTCTGCGAAAACTCTGCTAGCAAGTTTCTCAGTGGAAACAATGATGGACATCTGTGGGCTGAATTCACCCACAACAAAGAAGTTTCTGAGAAGGCTTCTCTGCAGGTTTCTCTGAGGATAGTTCCTTATTCAGCATGCGATTCAACGATATCCAAGACATCACATCTGAGATTCCTCAAAATGAGTGCTAGGAAACTCCCCGAGAAAGGGTGATAGAACACTGTGAAATGAATTCACATATCACAAAGCAGTTTCTCAGAAAGC
>NW_016841198.1:0-1065 GCF_001698545.2 Rhinopithecus bieti
AATGACCAGGACCAGAGTCCAGGCCAGGGCAAGGGTATGGCCAGGGCAGAGGTAGGGCCAGAGCCAGGGTCTAGGCAGGGCCAAGGCAGGTCCATTGCAGGGCCGGGGTTCAGACCAGGGCCAGGGCAGGGCCAGGGCCAGGACCAGGAAAGGGCAATGTCAGGAACACGGCCATGGCAGGACCAGCAACTTGGCTAGAGCCAGGACAGAGACAGGGTCAGGGGTGGGGCCAGAATAGCATGCCAGGGTAGGGCCAGAGCAAATTAGGGCCAAGACAGGGTCAGGATGAGGGCTGGGCCAGGGTATGGCCTTAAGTAGCCAAGAGCTAGGTCCAGGGTCCATGCCAGTGCCAGCGCCGGCCCAGGGCAGGGACAGGGCCATGGTCAGGTCTAGGACAAGGCTGGGGCAGGGCCAAGGTCTTGGTCAGAGTAAGCACAAGACCAGGGCAGAGCCAGGGAAGGGGCACGGCCATGGTAGGGGCAGGAGAGGGACGGGCCAAGGCAGAGCCAGATTAAATCAGGGACAAGATACCTTCAAATCCACTTCAGGGCCAGGGTCATGGCAGGGCCAAGACAGGGCCAGGGCCATGGCACCATCAGGGTCAGGAACAGTGGTCAATGCCAGGCCAAGGCCAGAGCAAGGGCCAGGTTTGCACTATGGCCAGTGTGAGGGCCAAGGTGGGGTCAGGGCAGGGCCAAAGGCAGGGCGGAGCCAGGGCAGGGTGGAGCAGGCCCAGGGTAGCACTGGGTTAAGGCAGGGCATGACCAACCAGGGCAGGTCTGTGGCTGTGGCTGTGGCAGGGCCAGGGCCAGGGCCAAGGCAGGGCCAAGACAGTGACAGCTCCAGGGCAGGGCTGGGGTTAGGACCACAGACATGTCCAAGGCCACTGCCAGGGCAACGGCAGGGGCAGGGCCAGGGTCATCTAAGAACCAGGGACAAAGCCAGCTCCAGAGCAGAGCCAGGACAGGTACCTGGCAAGGCTAGGGTCTGGGACAGGGGCATGGCAGGGCCAGGGCCACAACCAGGTCTGTGCTATGACCAGGTCCAGCACAGTGCCCAGGCAAG
>NW_016841199.1:0-1599 GCF_001698545.2 Rhinopithecus bieti
GACCTCTTCAAGGAGAACTAGAAACCACTGCTCAATGAAATAGAAGAGGACACAAAAAAAAGGAAGAACATTCCATGCTCATGGTTAGGAAGAATCAATATTGTGAAAATGGCCATTCTGCCCAAGGTAATTTACAGATTCAATGCCATCCCCATCAAGCTACCAATGACTTGCTTCACAGAATTGGAAAAAACTACCTTAAAGTTCATATGGAACCAAAAAAGAGCCCGCATTGCCAAGACAATCCTAAGCAAGAACAAAGCTGGAGACATCACACTACCTGACTTCAAACTATACTACAAGGCTACAGTAATTCAAACAGCATGGTACTGGTACCAAAACAGAGATATAGACCAATGGAACAGAACAGAGGCCTCAGAAATAACAATGTCTAGAAAATCTAGAAGAAATGGAAAATTCATGGACATATACACCCACCTGTGAAAGAAGATCTACCAAGCAAATGGAAAGTAAAAAAAAGTTACATAGGTATACATATGCCATGTATATCTCCATCCCTTTATTTTGAGCCTATGTGCGTCTCTGTACGTGAGGTGGGTTTCCCGAATACAGCAAACTGATGGGTCTTGACTCTTTATCCAGTTTGCCAGTCTGTGTCTTTTAATTGGGGCATTTAGCCCATTTACATTTAAGGTTAATATTGTTATGTGTGAATTTGATCCTGTCATTACGATGTTAGCTGGTTATTTTGCTCATTAGTTGATGCAGTTTCTTCATAGCATTGATGGTCTTTACACATACACATCTACGACCATCTGATCTTTGACAAACCCGACAAAAGCAAGAAATGGGGAAAGGATTCCCTATTTAATAAATGGTGTGGAAAACTGGCTAGCGACATGTAGACAGCTGAAACTGGATTCCTTCCTTACACCTTATACAAAATTAATTCAAGATGGATTAAAGGCTTAAATGTTAGGTGTGAAACCCCAGAAACCCTAGAAGAAAACCTAGGCAATACCATTCAGGACATAGGCATGGGCAAGGACTTCATGACTAAAACACCATAACCAATGGCAACAATGCCAAAATAGACAAATGGGATCTAATTAAACTAAAGAGCTTCTGCACAGCAAAAGAAACTACTATCAGAGTGCACAAGCAACCTACAGAATGGGAGAAAATTTTACAACTACCCATCTTACAAAGGGCTAATATCCAGAATCTACAAAGAACTTAAACAAATTTATAAGAAAAAAAAACCCCAATCAAAAGTGGGCAAAGGATACGAACAGACATTTCTCAAAAGAAGACATTTATGCAGCCAACAAACACAAGAAAAAATGCTCATCATCACTGGTCATCAGAGAAATGCAAATCAAAACCACAATGAGATACCATCTCACACCAGTTAGAATGGCGATCATTAAAAGTCGGGAAAAAACAGATGCTGGAAAGGATGTGGAGAAATAGGAATACTTTTAAACTGTTGGTGGGAGTTTAAAGTAGTTCAACCATTGTGGAAGATAGTGTGGCGATTCCTCAAGGATCTAGAACCAGAAATACCATTTGACCCAGTGACCCCTTACTGGGTACATACCCAAGGAATTATAAATCATGCTACTATATGGACACATG
>NW_016841200.1:0-565 GCF_001698545.2 Rhinopithecus bieti
CAGAGGCTGCTTGGTGAGAACAGAGTGAAGATAAGAAGCTTTGACTGAATTGTTCCAGAGGCACGAGTTGTCAAGCTGATGTCTCCATCTCTGCCCCAAGATCCCTGCTGGTAAAATTCTCAGGTGAGTTAGTAATTCAGGACCGGCACGAGGCACCCTGACAGTCTTGTCATTCAGACTCTTCTTTTTGCTATCACTCTACATTGATAATTCATCTCAGATGGGTAAACTGTCGAGGCATGTGTTATGTCCCCAATCAGGGTAGTCCAGACTTGGCCAGGGAACTCTGTGTCCTTTTCCAGGCACTGTCTAAGTCTGCTCTGATCCAGTCATCAGAGGGTGAAGCTGAATCTGCAAGGGCTCACCTTCATACCCTCACATCAGGATGCCTGTTTCACTTTTGTGCACGTCGCTTCTGCTGTCCTTTAATTCTCAGCAGCTGTCTCTTGCAGCTCTTTGAAGGAGTGCTGCCACATGAATAGAGTTCTGGCAGATACTGAGAATTTAATTACACCCTCCTCAACCAAGGACTGATGTGCAGGGAGTATCTCTATGCCAGATTCCC
>NW_016841201.1:0-979 GCF_001698545.2 Rhinopithecus bieti
TGGAAATCTGCAATTACATACCACTTAGCGAAATGTAGCTTACGTTGACAAAGGAAATATCCTCAGATGCAAACTAGAAAGAAACTTTCTTAGAAACTTCTAGGTAACGTGTGAATTCATCTCACAGAGTTACACTTATGTTTCGTGGAGCAGTCCATTAACACTGTCTTTGAGGAACCTGAGAAGGGATTCTTTGGATCGCATTGAGGCCTACGCTGATAAAGAAATTTCATCAGTTCAAAACCTGAAAGAAGCTTTCTGAGAAACTTCTTTCTGATCAGTGAGTTCATCTCACAGACTTACAACTTAGACCTCAGGAAGCAGTTTGCTAACACTCTTTTCGTGGAAACTGCAAAGTGATATTTGGGAGCCCATAGGGGCCCATGGTGAAAAGGAAATATCCTCACATAATAAACTAGAGAGAAGGTTTCTGAGAGATTACTTTCTGATGTGTGACTTCATCACACAGAGTTCCACCCTTCCCTTCTTGGAACAGTTTGCTAACACTGTTGTCGTGGATTCTGCAAAGTGATATTTGGGAGCCCATAGAGGCCCATGGTGAAAAAGGAAGTATCCTCACATAATAACTAGAGAGAAGCTTTCTGAGAGATTGCTTTCTGATGTGTGACTTCATCACACAGAGTTCCACCCTTCCCTTCTTGGAACAGTATGCTACCACTGTTGTGGATACTGCACATTGACATTTGGGAGCCCGTAGGGCCCCAGGGTGAAAAAAGAAGTATCCTCACATAGGAACTAGAGAGAAGCTTTCTAAGAGATTGCTTGCTGATATGTGACTTCATCACAAAGAGCTCCATCCTTCCCTTCTTGGAACAGTTTGCTAACACTGTTGTCGTGGATTCTGCAAAGTGATATTTGGGAGCTCATTGAGGGCTATGGTGAAAATGGAAATATCCTCAGATTAAAACTGGAAAAAAAGCCTTCTGAGAAACTGCATTGCTATGTGTGAATGCAACTC
>NW_016841202.1:0-1533 GCF_001698545.2 Rhinopithecus bieti
CCTGGAGACAGCAAGAATTTCCAGATCTGGTTCTTGGTGGTAGCTGAAATGTCACTGCATAGGTGCTGTTGAGCTTGACCTTTTTTTTTTTCTTTTTTTTTGAGATGGAGGCTCACTCTTGTCACCCAGGCTGGAGGGCGATGGAGTGATCTCAGCTCACCGCAACCTCTGCCTCCTGGGTTCAAGTGATTCTTCTGCCTCAGCCTCCCGAGTGCTGTGATTACAGGCATGCCACCATGCCCAGCTAGTTTTTGTATTTTTAGTAGAGACAGGGTTTCACCATGTTGGCCAGGCTGGTCTCGAACTCCTGACGTTGTGATCTGTCCACTGTGGCCTCCCAGATGCTGATATTACAGATGTGAGTCACTGTGCCTGGCCTAGTTTGATGTTTTTGATGAAATGTAGTGCATTTTATCCAGGACAGTTTACACTTCATTGAATTGAAGGCTTTGCATTTCCGTATCTTCCCTAGATATGAGTCGGCTGGATTTGAAAGTGACCTGACATGGTCGGGGTCGCAGGTGCCCTGTTACCAGCTCTGAGGAGCAGTGGCTGTTACGTAGGTGACACCAGAGGTGCCTGGACTGAGTGTCTGAAATGATATCTACGCTCTAGCCCTGCATGCCACAGTCACATGCACGTGGCCAATCCGGACTCACTTTCCAGTTTGCAGGAAAGGAGGCTCCTTCTCAGGGGTGGATGGTTTTGGGGTCGTCTTATTGTCTTCTGGGGGTGGAGGCCAGCATCAGACCCAGTCTCCTGCCTGTCTTCTGGGGGTGGAGGCCAGCATCAGACCCAGTCTTCTGCCAGGGCCACAGCCAGCGCCTGGGCTCATTCTGCCTTCTGTAATCCTGTTTGCTCCTCTGTGAAATGAGAGCTGTTACGCGTGGCCTGCAGGTGGTCAGAGTATGGGACACGCCTCACAGAGCAAGTTTCCTACTCCAGGGGACATCAGAAAGGGAGTCTCCGGTTCCCTCTCCACCTTCCTCTCCCACCCGCAGGATGCCCAGCTTCATGGAGCCACCTGACATCATGAAGAAATTGCCCTGGGTAGGAAACTACTGGCTAGACGATATATTGCTGGCCAAGCCCAGAGTGACCCAGTACTGCCTGATCTGCATGAAGGAAAGCTACACCAACTTCCACATCGACTCGGGGCACCTCCGCCTGGTACCGCATGTTCAAGGTAAGCCACGCCTCTTGGGACACCTCAGCTGTGCCGTGGCCATGACCCATCTGTAAGATTGTCTGCAGTCCTGTGAGCCCTGACTGTGGCCAAGACACCACTCCCCAGAGGGCCCTCAGACCATCCATCCCTGGGACAGAAGGCCATAGAGACATCCCTGGATGGAGGGGCAGGGGTGCATGTGGGATCAGGTAAGCGCACGAATGTCTCCTTTTTCTAATGGGATTAAGGCTCAATAACCATTGGAGGAGGCCGCAGGGTGACTGTGCACTTAGAGGAGAAAGGAGGGTGTTGTGAAGACATCCTGGAAGAGGGGCCAGCCGTAGCCCAGGCCACGCACAGGACCC
>NW_016841203.1:0-2729 GCF_001698545.2 Rhinopithecus bieti
ACCGCAGCCCGCGCCCCGCCACCGCCCTCTGGGGCCGGCCTTCCTCCCTCCCTCCGGAGGCGCGGGACCCCTGGTCCCACCGCCAACCCGGGCAGGCGGCCATCTGCCCCCAGCAACCCTGGCCCGGGCGTCCCCCAGCCTCCTTCACCCCGCCCGCCCAGCACCCTGCAGGGCTGCGCTCGCCCCTCCTCGGGGACGCCCCTTCCACGCCTCCAGAGGTCTCCACGGAGCCCCCCCTTCCCTTTCCTTTGTCACTTTTAATCCCCTTCCTCGGACTGGAGGGTTTCGGGTGCAGGCGCTCCCGGGGAAAGCAGTTTTTGCTCAGCGCGGCGAGTCCCCTCCTCATCGCCCCGGAGGCTCCAGCCCGAGCCTCTCCGCCCTCGGGGACTCGAGCCTGCAGCTTGCTCTGCTGCGTGTCTGCCCTGCCTGCTCCCTAGCTCGGCTGCAGGGTCGGGCAGCGGCGGTTCTGCCTGAAACGCAAGAATTAATAGTCTGCTCTGGGGAGGCAGTGGGGAAGCTGTGAGCGACCGGGCGTTTTCCAGCTGTCACTGTTTACCTTGAAGTTTCCTGTTGACCCTCCGCTGACCCACTCGCTTAAATAGATTAGACCTTAAACATCGCAATTCTGATACATTTCTTTCTTTGAAGTTCTGCAGCATAAGCAATCCTAACGCGAATCCGTGAACAGTCTATTCTGACGCCGCGGAGAAATCTCACGCGGGAATCCCCACGATGTGCCCGCGCTTAACGCAGACGCCTGAACCCCGAGGAAGGCTCTGACTCCGCGATGAGTGACATGCGGGCTTGAGAAGTTCTGAAGGAACGTGAACCGAGTAAGGGAACTTAGCTGAAGCTCATTTTGTCTTAGTTATGGACTATGATTCCTTAATAAACGTATGTCATTATGTTTAAAGAATGACAAATGTCAGCAAAGATGGTCCCTGTCCCAAGCCCATTCCAGACTATGTGAAATTCTTTTTTGCCAGTTATTTCCAAGGGACGTGAAAGCAATCAAGCTGCCCTGGGTTGGCGCAGAACTTGAGCACTTAGAGCTGGAAGAGCTGGCGATTGACCATCCATCCCACTCCACCTCCAATCTTAAAACAAGGAAACAAGACACGAGGTTCGTCCGCTTGCCACACTCCCTGCGCTTTGCAGCACCACCGCTGCCCCAGCACAATGCAGTTTCTCCTAGGAAACATTGCCCTTCCTCTCCTCTCCCAGCCCTGGACCACCACTTTCCACCACCTGTCCCAGCAAATCAGTGCAGTGGTGCTAGCCCCATCTTACACCAGGACATTGACCAAGGGCCAAAGTCACTTGCCCAACCAAGGCAGCAGAGAAAGCTCAAGGCAGACCCAGAAATAGTCTAGGTTTCCCTCCTTCCACTCAGTCATGGGAAAGGCTCCTCCTACTGCTGTTTGGCTGCAGCACTAGACATTTCTACCCAGTAATTAAGTTTGTGACAACGATGACAACAACTGTTGCTGTGGGTTTTTTGCTTCTTACATAGATAGTTGGATCCACAACAACAATTACTGATAATTATAGGTGTTGTTTCTGTTTTTACGCATTGGAGGAGTATACTACTAGTTTAGAATGTGTACTAGTTTATTTTATGTTGTTTTTTTTTTAATTTATTTATGTATTTTTATTTTATTTATTTATTTATTTTGAGACCAAGTCTCACTCTGTTGCCCAGGCTGGGAGTCTGAGGCAGCAGTGAGCTAAGATTGTGGCAGTGATCTTGGCTCACTGCAACCTCCGCCTTCTGGGTTCAAACGGTTCTCCTGTCTCCGCCTCCCAAGTAACTGGGATTATAGGTGCCCTCCACCACGCGCAGCTAATTTTTGTATTTTCAGTAGAGACAACGTCTCACCGTGCTGGCCAGGCTGGTAGATCCGCCCACCTCAGCCTCCCAAAGTGCTGGGATTACAGCTCAAGCCACTGCGTGGCAGAGAATGTATACTTGTTTACATGCTATACTAGTTCAGAGGGGTATACTAGCTTGAGTATAATAAATTAGAGTGGGGCTTTCTCAAAATAATTCTAATTGAAAGTCATTTTTCAGTAATAACCAGAGTACATAGGACATTATACAGATCTAGGTTCAGATCCATATTTGGCCATTTACTAGTGCCTTAGACACAACTCTCACTCTTCCTCCAGCCCGTCTTATTAGCTGAAAAGTAGAGAAGTAGAGCTTATTATATTCATATCCATCTCATAGATCTCATAGATTGAGTCAGTCTTTCTTTCTTTCTTTTTTGAGATAGAGCCTTGCTCTGTTGTCTGGGCTGAAGGGCAATGGCACAATCTTAGCTCACTGCTGCCTCAGACTCCCAGGCTCAAGCAATCCTTCCTCAGCCTGGAGAGCGGCTAAGACTACAGACAAAGACCACTATGCCCAGCTAATTATTAAATTGTTTGTAGAGATAAGGGCTCACTATGTGGCCCAGGCTGGTCTTGAACTCCTGTCCTCAAGCGATTCTCCTGCTTCAGCCTCCCATAGTGCTGGGATTACAGGTGTGAGCTACAGCACCCAGTCAAGTTATGAACATTAAATAAAATAATGTGTCTGGAAACAGTACGGCCGGGCACAGTGGCTCACGCCTGTAATCCCAGCACTTTGGGAGGCCGAGGTGGGCAGATCACCTGAGGTTGGGAGTTTGAGACCAGCCTAACCAACATGGAGAAACTCCGTCTCTACTAAAAATACAAAATTAGCC